>NC_059436.1:41229892-41344892 GCF_021028975.2 Sphaerodactylus townsendi | reverse complement strand
GAAGAAAAAATGGGAAAGAATATGGTCTCACGAAAGAACAGTATGGCTCGGATGAATGAAGTGTGGATAATTAGTTTCTTCTCCTTTTAGATGATACTGTATTAGGTTTTTTTTTTCTTTCAGGTTTTTAAATCTTTGTTATACGAGTTAGATATGCATATGAGATACTGGTACATTAGATAGAGAGACAGAATGTAAGATTCTGTAAGATAGTCGTATCTCAGATGGATGTGAAGATGGAGGTAAAATATTTATATGATGCTAATTAAGCGTGCAGTTGTTTTATTTGATATGTATTCCTTTTGAAGAATTTAATACTTTATATTTACAAGATAAATAAACAAGTTTGAAACACCTCCCTGCTCAAGCAAAAAGGTGCCTGCTGCTCATGTCCAACTAAAAGCCCTGGCAAACAGGCAACACTTGCAGTATATCCTGAAGATCTTCAATAAGGGAATACCCCTCAGTTCTTAAGGAAGCCCATTCCCCAGAGCAGAAGCCACACTGGAAAAAAAACAGTCTCTGTCAATAGCAGGCAGTTTACCATGAGTGAGGTAATGGTCTGAAAATCACAGTTGACCCATGGGAATTTGGACGAGGGGGAATAGACAGCAGCTGTGCTGAAAAAGGATTCCAAAATCTTTTCCCCCCAAGTGATCTGAGCAGTGCTTGCGATTCCATGGAGCTGTATGGTTGTTAGCTAGTAGCATTCTTCTTCTGAATGCTTATCTTGCTACTTCAGATCTGTGGCTGGTGCATCTCCTGAGGATCCTCTTGAAGATGCTGCAGCCAGCAGATGGCAGGCGAAAATGTCATGTGGGAGAGAATGTTGCTGCTAGAACATCGCCATAAGCGGGTTAAGTCCGGAAACCACACAGCACCCAAGTGATTCCAGCTGTGAAAGCCTTCGACAATACATTGAAGATCTGAGCTTTGCTTGATTCTTTTGAAGAAAATGCATATTCCAGTTTGCAGCAATGAAATAATATCTTAATACGAAATAGCACCAAACGTGTATCTGAAGACGGTGAGATTCGGTTTTAATGTCTGGAATAAGCAACCCAAGTCCGTGGTGTTTTAGGGGTTCTGTGTGATCCTTGTCCTTCAGTGCCATCTCTTTTTCCATCACTCGTAGGTTGGGGATCAGATCCTGGAGGTGAACGGCAGAAGCTTCCTGAGTCTTCCCCATGACGAAGCAGTGAAAATCCTCAAGTCCTCGCGCCACCTCATCATGACCGTCAAAGATGTTGGGAGGCTGCCCCATGCGCGGACCACAGTGGACGAAACCAAGTGGATCACCAGTTCTCAGATTGGAGAGACTATGGTCAACCCAACTGGGTGTGTATACCTACAGAGATAGTCTATTCCAGTGGTGGTGAACCTATGGCACAGGTGCCAGAGGTGGCCTCTCTGTGGGCACGTGCAAACAGAGTGCCCTCCCAATCTAGGCTGGCCTGGGCCACTGGGCTCAATTATTAGCATTAAACCTAAGACCTAGTTTTGGGGAAGCAGTGTAGGTAACCCTTTTAAGCGCTGTTAAACCCCACTGATTTTCATGCGAAGAACTAAAATGCAATCCTTTACCTGGGAGTAAGCTTGGTTGCTGGCAGTTGGGCTTGCTTCTGGGGTCATGAATGAATTTAGTGAAAAAAGTATACTCCGCCTTTCAAAGATCCTAATAATGGCTGGCAACTTGTAAAAACTCATTCATAAAGTTGTCTAGTGATTTCAGCTTCCAAGAATAGTTATGTTGTTTTACAGTAAAACAGCTAGATTTGAATCCAGTAACACCTTTGTATCTAATGAAGGGAGTTTTGACTCTAGAAGGTTTACACCCTGGTAATCTTGCTGGTATCTACTGGACTCAAATCCAGTAATTTAAAGAAATCCTAAAATCAGAAGCTATTAAAAACCCTTAAATTAGTTATTAGAATATCAAGTGAACAGAATAGACTACTTCCTAAATAAGGATGCCAGGTGAAAATCTTCTAAAGCAGAAGTAGCGTTGTGGTTAAGAGCAGGTGTACTCTAATCTGGAGGAACCGGGTTTGATTTCCCACTCTGCTGCTTGAGCTGTGGAGGCTTATCTGGGGAATTCAGATTAGCCTGTGCACTCCAGCACATGCCAGCTAGGTGACCTTGGGCTAGTCACAGTTCTGAGCTCTCTCAGCCCCACCTACTTCACAGGGTGTTTGCTGTGAGGGGGGAAGGGAGTTTGAAAGCCCCTTTGAGTCTCCTTACAGGAGAAAAAGGGGGATATAAATCCAATTATTATTATTCTTCAAGTTCAGTACTTTTTAAACAGAAAAATCAAGCTCATTTTCCTTGAATTCCTATCTTCAGAATGATGCTAATGATGCTTCTTTTCTTTCTAGGGCTGTCGGAGACCACATAGCAGAGGTGAACACAAAGGTAAGAACTTTTTGGATCCTGGGAGAACATTACTGTTTTCAGATGGCAGAGACTCTCTAAGATCTTAGTCAAAAGCAGGTCTTTCCCAACACCTGCTACCTGGAATTAATTTGACATTCTAGGGATGAAATCTGGGACTCTCTTCATGCAAACAGGATGGTCAACGTCTGAACAACAGCGGATCCTTTTGTAGAGACTATATATGAATTTGACTTATATGGAGTCAGTCCATTGGTCCACCTGACTTACCATTCAGTTCCCTGACTAGCAACAGCTGTCTGAGACTTAGGCAGAGAAGTGTCTTTCCCAACACTGTTATGGTGTACTGTTTGAGTACTGGACTAGGACCTGGGGCAACTGGATTTGAATCCTTACTCTGCCATGGAAGATCACCAGCTGACCTTGACATTTCACAGTCTCTCAGCCTAACCCAGTGATTTCCCACCTTTTGGGAATGGTGACCCACATGTCCAAATTTAGATGGTATGGTGACTTGCTTTAAATAGAAAATCAGCAGTGCTGCAAATGCTTGTGACTCCTGCTCACAGCCTTTGCAAATCAGTTTTGGTTCAGGACCCACCAACTGGAAAATGCAAGTCTAACATATCTCATGAGCTTGTTGCTGTGTGAGTAAAATGAAAGATGGGAGAACCATGATAAGTCACCTGACATCCTCATTGGGGAGAAAAGTACGTTATCATTGAGTTCGAAATGAATCAATAATCACTCGGGCAGCCCAATCCGTGGGGGGCGGCCTTGTGCTGGTGTGAGTGCCCACTTTGCCAGTGCATTTACCCCAGCCCCACCACTGCAAAAGCCAGATGTCCCAACTGTGGTGGGCCTGTGCTGGTGTTTGAAATGGACACTGGCATGGAGAGGGGGGATGCCTGGGGCATTCCTGGGGGCCAGGGCATTCCCACCCAGAGTTTGCACTTTTGGGTGGTATGTTCGTTGGCCACAATGAGGGCTTTCTGGAGGTGGTGAGGGTTTGCACTTTACACACACGACTTTATATCGTACAGCCCTTCAAATGAGAGCAAGCATATACCTGTACGAAGTTGCCTTCGGTGGTCGCAATATTCCTGGCCACCTTACGGCCCATTTATGCTGTGAATGGAACCGAGCGAGATCTTTGTCTGGACAGTTGACTTCAAGCTGCGATCGGGGCGAGGGTGCGTAGGTGACGGGTCTCTCCTAAATACTCTCCCTGCATGCAGAACGTTCGTGCATCAGAAGAAATTGTCTAAATGCGCTTCCTCCTGGATGCGCCGTTATTTATGTTAGCAGGGAGTTTTAAAACTTCCAGACAACCAGCTTCCCTGCAGCGGTGTCATCCAGAAAATTGATTTCATGCATGGGCCTGTTGTCTGTTTTGCCTAGCCCTCTGAGCGCTGAGCTTATCGCAACAGAGTTTCTTCTGCTCGTACCATAGGGAGAGATCAGAACGGTTCTGCGATTCATACATGTGTTTCCTCTGCGGCCCTTTTTCCGTTGATTTTTAAATCAACATCAGCATCTCCGTCTCACCTTAAACGTCTTATGGATCATCCAAATTGCAAGGTGCTGATGGGGAATCATCTAGCTCTTCTCTGGGAGGCTTCCTCCTTTCAAATGGAAATCAGCTGCTTAAGTTTTGCAGGTGGCTCCTGCTGATAAGAGACTTAGGAGAGTCTCTCTTTGGCAAGGTGTGTTTATGGCCCACTGCCAGTCTCTCTGGTTTGCAACACCTTTTATGCCACTTTGCATCCCCAAGCCTGGGAAGAAGAATGAAGACCATCAGAGTGTTTACAAAACACCCTGGCTTTCAAATCGAACTGGAGAGTCACCTCTGGAATCTTACCCCAATTTGGTTTTCTTGGTTTGGGACTCTTTAGTTTGGAGAGGAGACGTCTGAGGGGGGATATAATTGAAGTCTATAAAATTATGCATGGGGTAGAAAATGTTGACAGAGAGAAATTTTTCTCTCTTTCTCACAATACTAGAACCAGGGGGCATTCATTGAAAATGCTGGGGGGAAGAATTAGGACTAATAAAAGGAAACACTTCTTCACGCAACGTGTGATTGGTGTTTGGAATATGCTGCCACAGGAGGTGGTGATGGCCACTAACCTGGATAGCTTTAAAAGGGGCTTGGAGAGATTTATGGAGGAGAAGTCGATTTATGGCTACCAATCTTGATCCTCTTTGATCTGTGATTGCAAATGCCTTAGCAGACCAGGTGCTCGGGAGCAATAGCCACAGAAGGCCATTGCTTTCACATCCTGCATGTGAGCTCTCGAGGGCACCTGGTGGGCCACTACGAGTAGCAGAGAGCTGGACTAGATGGACTCTGGTCTGATCCAGCTGGCTTGTTCTTATGTTCTTATGTTCTGATGTTCTTAGGAATAGATGTCTGTTTGTTGCAGCCTTCTCTGAGAAAATGTGTATGTGGTGAGGAAAGTTGTTGAGAAAACCCACCCAGGTAGGGTTGCTAATTTCCAGGTGAGGTCTGCAGTTCTCCTGAAATTACAACTGATCTCCAGAGTCCCCCTGGAGATTCAGCTTCTGAGGACAGACTAGGGTTTCCAAGCACAGCCTAGCAACCAACAAGACCAATGGGACAGCGGCACTAGGGTACAGCTGCCAGCAACTGCACCATGTCATTTTCAGAGAAATCTGGAAGTGTCTTGCCTCTCTAGGAACTGCCAGAAACTACTATTTCTCTATTACTCATGCAGGTGAATTTTGGGAGATACAGCCTGGTTAAGAGCTGCTTAAAGTTGTCTCTCTCCTGGCACCTGGGAACTGAGGCTGTTGGAACAGCATTGTTTGCGGCCTAAAAGCAAAATAAGAAACATTTTCTTCTTCCCTGCTACAAAATCCAGAGAAAAGTTTTGTTGCACAGTATCACAAGTATACCTGCTCCAAAATACAGAGCTACATTCTTCCCTCCTTGCCTTTGGAAGTCTTCGAAGAAAAAGAAGGAGAAGATGGATTTATTTCCCCCCTTTCTCTCCTGTAAGGAGACTCAAAGGGGCTTACAAAACGCCTTTCCCTTCCCCCCTCACAACAAGCACCCTGTGAGGTAGATGGGGATGAGAGAGTTCCACAGTACTGTGACTAGGCCAAGATCACCCAGCTGGCATGTGTTGCACAGGCTAATCTGACTTCCCCAGATAAGCCTCCACTGCTCAAGTGGCAGAGCAGGGAATCAAACCCGGTTCCTCCAGACTAGAGTTCACCTGCTCTTAACCATTACGCCACTGCTTCTCTTTGGAGCTCACTATTTACAAATGTGTTTTTTTCTTCTTTGCATGCTTGTATTTATATATATCTGCCACATTAAGCTGCTGTTCCATGTTCCAGATAAAGTTGGTTCCAGTCCATGAACACTTCTGGTGCAAGGCATTATGGTTTTAAAGGTGCCACAGGGCGCTGTGAGCTTTTCAGTCCCAGAAGCCTGCAGACATACGAAAGCCATTTGTAAAATAAAATGGACCGACTAATGAGATATTTCTTGTTCTGCAAGCCGGGGTGATTATGTTTTTAATCAGTGCAGGCAGGCCTCCTTTCAAGCAGCTATGCACAGTGAACAAGTGTGAAGGGGGGCATGCTAATAGGCAGGGAAATGCCACCACCAGCAAATCCAATTAGGTGCAATTACATTTTGATGAATAATTCTTAATGTGTTTTGAATGTCTTTGTCAGGGAAAACAGTCCAACAATAGATATAGTGGTGCATCATTTTCTAACACTTATCGTGTCAACCAACTGAGGTCTCCCATGCTGATTTAACCTGTTGCAGTCCCCCTCCCAATATAAGTATGGGGGCTTTTGACATTCCCCATCAAATTGAATTTCTCCCCAGATCTGAGGGTTTCAAACAACCCTGTTTCCATGGAAGCATCTAGCAAAAGTATTTTCTTTCACTAACTAGTCCAGTACAAGACCTGGAATGGATTAGTCTGCAGTCTTTGGGACCCATGGCTAGCATTAAGAAGAAGAGAAGAAGAGTTTGGATTTATACCTCTTAAGGAGTCTCAAAGCGGCTTACAAATTCCTTCCCTTCCTCTATTTACAACAGACACCTTGTTCAGCTGCTGGGGCTGAGAGAGTTCTGAGAGAACTGTGACTAGCCTTAGGTCACCCAGCAGGCTTCATGTGGAGGAGTGGGGAATCAAACCCAGTTTTCCAGACTAGAGTCCACCACTCTTAACCGCTACACTACACTGTATGAATCAACTGAAGCAACTTCATGTTTCCAGTGTTCCTCTGAGCATGTGAAGCTGCCTTATCCCAAGTCAGACCATTGGTCCATTTTGCTCAACCTTCTGAAGCTAAAGTCCAGCGTTGCCTTCAAGACTGACAACATTGATTTCAGTATGAGTTTCCATGAGTCACGGCTCACTTCTTCAGATAAGCGGAAAGAAAACTGGGAATCCTTTTTATGGGGAAGATTCCGGGAGAGGGAAGTGTTAAGACACAGACTCACACATGCAGAATAATATACTTTCAATCCACTTTCAATCCACTTTGCAGCTGAATTTTATTGTGCAGAATAGCAAAATCCACTTGCAAACAATTGTGAAAGTGGATTGAAAGTGTGTTATTCTGCATGTGCGGAAGGGTCCGCAGAGTAGGTTTTCTCGTGAACCTTTGAAGTGTAAATTCTCTGGGATAAAAGAAAGTAAACAGTTTAGATGTGGATCCCTTCATAAAACCCCGTGAAGTCTCTGCATGTCTGGCTCATTCCGCACTAGCAGAATAATGCACTTTCAAACTGCTTTCAGTGCTCTTTGAAGCTGTGCAGAATAGCAAAATCCACTTGCAAACAGTTGTGAAAGTGGTTTGAAAGCGCATTATTTTGCGAGTGCGGAAGGGGCCTCTGAAACAGAATTAGTGATTACAAATAGCAGTTAATAGGGTTACACTGCACAAATTGGTTCACAAAGTTACCCAGTTAAATGATTGGGAATGTGGTCTGTACTGATGTGTAGAGCCTATTGTAGCAGAATCGGATCACATAACCTCTGCAATGCTTAATGTATCATGTTGTGTTTCAGTTCTTTCTGATGTTTCCAGACGTCTAAAATCCCACAGCATCAGTTACTGAATGTCTTGTTTTATTGACTGAATTGACTCGCTATATATAATCCACCTTGAGCCTCCAAGAGAAAGGCGGACTATAAATAATGTAAATAAATAAATAATGGACAACGAGAGAGGGCAGAGGTTTGAACAGATAAGCTAGGTGACAACTTTAATTTAAAAACAAGAAGAGTCTGGATTTATACCCCACCTTTCTCTTGTGTGAGGAAACTCAAAGCAGCTTACAAACTCTTTCCCTTCCTCTCCCCAGATCAGACACCTTGTGAGGTAGGTGGGGCTGACAGAGCTCTGAGAGAACTGTGACTAGCCCAAGATTACCAAGCAGGCTTCATATGTAGGCACAAAGAAACAAATCCTGTTCATCAAATGAGACTCCACCACTCATGTGGAAGAGTGGGGAATCAAACCCGGTTCTCCAGATTAGCGTCCACCTGCTCTTAACCACTACTCCATGCTGATACTGATACAATGTTATATAGTGTGGCAAAGCATATTAAGAATAACCAATCAAAACTTCTATAAAGTGGATCCTTTAAAGCTATTTGGGATAGCTGTGGGAAAGAAAATCCAAGTCTCTATTTAAGCCAGGAATGCATGAAATGTTTAGTTGCCTGATTAATTTTAATTTAGCACATTCACATTGAATGTTCCCTTTGAAGGTTTTTGTTTGCCTGTTTGTTCATTTGTTGTGGCATTCTGGTCTGTGATAGTATGTTCAAGGAGATTGAATTGTTCTCTCACTGGGTTCTGGAAATGCTACTGCCACTGAAACTACCAGCTGCTTTCTAGGGCCTTGGCCAGAAAAAGGTTTTTTCCAAGTCCATCTGCCTGAGATCTCTTCTCAAAATCCACTCTGGGCCCTTCTATATGCAAAGCAGACACTCTATGGGCGAATTCCCACTTGAAAATTGCAAGCGGATCCAAACCTGTTCCTTGTGAATCCGTGTCCTCCTCATCGCAGTTTCTCCCTCCCCACCACAGCGAGCACACAGCAGACACTCCCGGGTGCAGGCATCGTTGCAATCCCCACAGCCATGTGATCGTGCTTCATTGCCCTAATCTGATTGGTCGGTGTTCAGTTGGGCGGGACCTGTTAGCCACTTCAGAAACACTACCCATTTTTACCCATTAAAAAGCCTGTGCAAACGCTGAAGTGCAACCACTATGAATACTTGTCATTTACTGTACAACAACTATTTTCTGAAAGTTTTACCGTTAAATCGGTGAACAGGCGATCCTTCACTTGTATTGCACATGCTCAGAAACGTGATTGTTCCATCAACCCGGAAGTAGACTGCACTCATTGGCTGCGCGAAATGCACGTCACGCTCTGGGGCGGGGAACAACTCCAGGTTCCAAACCTTGTTCCTCCCCTCGGAACAGCCGTAAACTGTGGTAACGGGGCTCAACCCACTTGCATCCAGGTTCTGCCGGGACACACATTAATGGGTAAAACGAGCGTCAGAAACGGTTGCTGCCACAGAAGTCATGGGGAGGACGTCGATGAAACCGTGTTAGTAAGTGGCCCGAAACCGTGCTAAGGAGGCAGTGGGAATTTGCCCTATCACCGTGGTGGTGAACCTTTGGCACTCCAGATGTTATGGACTACAATTCCCATCATTCCCAATTGGCCATGCTGGCAGGGGCTGATGGGAATTGTAGTCCATAACATCTGGAGTGCCAAAGGTTCGCCACCACTGCGAGTCTATCAGTTAGCTAAAACCACTCCCATAAAGTCTGCATCAAATCAGACTATTGGTCTATCTAGCATAGTATTGTCTTACCTGGCAGAGGCTGTCCAAAGTTCAGGCAAAGAAGGATGTTTCCCAAAACCTGATTCCCAAGATCTTTCCACTGGAAATGCCAGAGACTTCCCACTGGGGTTCCTTTGCATGCCCAACACATCCTCAAAGATCCTCCCCTTTGAAGCAATGGTTGATTGACTGCTGATTCTGAAGGTCAAAAGATGCCCCAGAAGCACCCATTATAGTTTCACTTGAGAACAATCGGTGTGATTTTGGTTGAAAGGTACTTGTAATCACTGCTCTTGTTTTAATAGGCAGCCTTCTGCTGATTCCAGTCCTTTAAGTGGTGCTCATGAAAACTTTAAAACAATAACTGCATCTTCAGATTTGAGAAAATGCAAAAGACCAAAAAAGGTTTTGGCCCTCGAAAGAAAAGGCTTCTTCAAAGACTTAAGTGCAAGGATGGTTGATAAACCTTTTTGTATATGCAGTTTAGGAATTATCCGAAAAGAATTATTGTAGAAATGCTGCCCAAGTCTTCTAGTTAGTCTAGTCTGCCTTTTAAAAAAAAATCTGCAGACAAATGAAACCATTTTGAGTTTCTTATTGTGCCTAGTTAACGCTGCCTCTTTGAAAAACCTTTTCACATCATTTATCCTTTTCACATATCTTGGTTCTTCTCAGGCAGAGAGCATTAAATCATCCCCTAGAAATCTTCCCCAGAAATCATCCCACGTGAGCTCTCTGGTTTTCAGAATTTCTTCTGGCACCACCCAAACTATTTTTCTGTGATAACCCTCATGAGGGTAGAAATTCTGTAAAATATTCTGTAAAATACAGAAAAAATTCTGTAAAATAAATAAAATGAAGGTGTAAATTAAGTAAAATATAATAGCCTTTTCTCCACAAATCACCATTTCTAAAATGTTTTCAATTCCCTTTCCCTTTACCACAGTGCTTCTCAACCTGGGGGTCGGGACCCCTTTGGGGGTCCAACGACCCTTTCACAGGGGTCGCCTAAGACTCTCTGCATCAGTGTTCTCCATCTATAAAATGGATAAATGTTAAGGTTGGGGGTCACCACAACATGAGGAACTGTATTAAAGGGTCGCGGCATTAGGAAGGTTGAGAACCACTGCTTTACCATGATGTATGTCCACACTCACCTCCTCAAGATGATCCATGGCTGCTATTACATGATTTCCCACTTTTCTAGTTCATTGTCAAATGGGGTAAAAACAATGTGGAACGCCATGGAGGAAACATTTTATTTCCTGCCTCAAAACATTTTAAAAGGTGTTTGTGAAAAGTGCTATAATGTTCATAACCTGTTTTGGACAATTATTTGTTTTTCTAACAGCCTGTTAAACTAAAACAGTGAGCTTTAAAACAGGCTGCTTTAGATAATTTAATGCAGTAGGCATGTTTGAGCATTCGGCCATGGGAGGGAGCACTCTGGGCGTTTGGAAAAAATGGAATGTAACAAGCATGCCCCTACTTGTAAACTGGTATGGCCATCTTTCCATTAATGGGATATTATCTTGGTTTGCCATTCCAGAAACCTTCAGACCAGGATAGTGAAGGAGATGTGATACATTTAAATCAATAAATACATTCCCCATATCAAGTTGTGCTAATGGTTTGCTCCTTCCAGCCCTCTTTCTACAGGGGTCTGGCAGGATCCCAGGTCACCCTGAGCAGCCTGGTGAACCAGAGCCGGGTCATGTTGGAGGAACATGCACGGCATCTGCTGAATGAACCGGAGAGAGCCACTATGGGCTACTACCTGGACGAGTACAAGGAAAGCAACATCTCGGTCGATGCCCTCGTCATGGCCCTCTTCGAACTGCTCAATACTCATGCCAAGGTAAGGCAGAGAGTCCTGGCGGAGGAGTGGGAAGGTTGGGGCTAACCAATGCAACTGAGGGCATGGAGCAGTAATTGAAGCTTATATAAGAGCAGCCACAGTGGATCAGATTAATGGCCCATTTCATCTAGTGTTCTGTTTTACACACTGGCCAACCAGGTGCTGCTAGAAAGTCTGCAAAGCAGGGCACAAAGACCAGGGCCCCTTGTAGTGGTTGCCTCCCAGAAACTGACATTCAGAGGTTTACTGTCTCTAAACCCAGAGAAAAGGTTTCTAACATTATATTTGTGCTCCACTGAACAAAGTTTGAAGTCTTCCTCCACCTTAAATGGCTCTTCTCCTGGAAGAAGGGCCATTTTAGTTAGAGCAAAGGACAGCTTCTTTGATTGGGGGAAGGCTCCTTGGTGGATGGTTGGATCCACCCAGTGTTTCCATTTAATCATCACCTATAATAACCATTTGTCTAATGTTCCCTTGACTTGTGGCCATCAGAGTGTCCTGTGGCAGTAAATTCCACAGTTAGTTAACTACTCATTGAGTAAAGGAACGCTACAATCTGTCAATGCTGAACTTACTGCCCATCACGTTCCACTTGGGTTGTCACTGGTGAGCAGATTCAGGACCATCCCTTCCAATTAGAGGTGCATCTAAAAACTCTCCCTATCCATATTTATCCCTGAATCTTTTGACAATCTGAATTAATCATTCTTGTTTCCTCAGTGGAACTGATAGCACACATATTCTATATTTTTAAAGTGCACTTGTCCATTAGTAAAACCCTGCACAAAAGCAATCTCGATGTGATCATACATGTGATTGTGCCAAGATTCATTCTTTCTTAAATTTCACCTTTATTAATGTGCCATTAAAAATAAATCAATAATACAGTTTCAAAACTTTCAGTCTAACACATGTTCCACCCTAAAATCAAAACAAAAACTTCCCACTTCTTCACAAAGACAAGACTAATCTCTTTTTCTAAATCATCACTTTTTGTCATTGTACTGAAATGCTTGTAATAATGTCTGATTTCTACTACAATTAAATCTACTCACTACTGTCTAATGTACAAAGCCTATGGTTAACAAATCTTTTTTTTTTTTTTTGCATTTCATCAGGTGGGTCATAAATGGTTTCCAAATGTGAAGATGCCCCTCTGGGTCTTGCCTTTTTATTCTGTTTGTGAGTTTGTCCATTTCTGCTAAAAACCCCGCATCCCATATTCCACCTTGGGGGCTCGTCCACATTAGGTTGACCGCCCGATGAGTCCATTGTTTATGTTTGTCATAATCTGATTTTAGGATGGAGGTTGGAGCTGATTGTTATTTACGTTTTTAACTGGTATTTTAAAATGTTTGGTTTATTGGTTGTACACCACCCAGAGCTGAGGATGGGGCGGTATATTAAGTCTGATAGATAAATACACACACACACAAATCTATCAATTTTGCAGTCCATTTTTCTTTCATTGATAACTTTGAACCTTTCCATTTCTGAGGAATCACCAGTCTTGCAACTGTAACCATATGAATCATAAGTACTTCATATTTCTTACATTTATTCTCTATGATGTACAGCAGAAATAATTCTGCTATGTTAAGTTTAAGCTATGTTACAGCTATGTTAAGTTTAAGTATCTCTATCCAAAACTGACATACCTTTTTTTTACCACCATGCATAATAGAATGAACCAATTGCCTGGGGAACGTTTCCAGTGTTTAGGAGAGATTCCTTTCGGTGTAATGTTTCACCACTGTGCAGCAATACATGAGTCAAACTGCAAAACACTGCATTAAAAGAATCTTTGTGCAATTACATGTCATGGTGGCCCTGTTGCAGGTGCATGTCAGTAATGCGAGATATTGATGGGCTACAAATTACAAAACCGAATGCTGAGGCAAAGTATTCATGCAGGGGTTCATTTAGACATTGATTTTGTGAAACTGGAATTCAGGCGGAATGCAACACAGATTGAAACTGCAGGACAATAACTGTTTCCTTGCTTTCTGCATAGTTCTCACTCTTGTCGGAGGTCAGGGGAGTAATATCTCCTCAGGATCTGGACCGCTTTGACAACCTGGTCCTGAAGAGGGAGATTGAATTCATGAAGGCTCGTCAGCCGTCAGGGACTGGGACCGGCACGGACTCCTACTCCATCATGTCTTACAGCGACACCGTCTCCTCAACCGGAAGTCATTTCACCTCCACCACAGTCAGTTCGGCTCGGGTTGGTGAGCTTGGTTCTCTGCGAGTGCCCTGATATGTAGCATGGTCAGCTTGGGTCTGCTTTTGAGTCTGCTTTAAAGAAAAGTGCACACACTTCCCAGCATTCCTTGTTCCTGTGGCCAACTTAGATATTTACTGAAAATCAGAGACGACGGGCCCAAGTCTCCCCTGAAAATATTAGAGATGCTTCCAAAATTCTTTCCATCTGAATTTTCCCCCCAGGTTTGGGAATTCTGAACTAGAAGGGCTAGAAAAATGCTAAGACAGTATGCTGATTTAAATAGGAGTGGTGGCTCATTGTTTCATTTTCTTCGACAGCTGATTTTAGTTGAGGGGAGTTTTTATGTTTCTAATTTCTTTTATGCAAGTTACCTTGAGGTAGTTGTGGTTGTTTTAAATTGAAGGCAGAGTGTTAAATCACTAAATTGAATTTTTAAAAAAATCCTCACTCTTTCCTTGGAACTTGTGTAGTCATGTTAGAAGAAGAAGAAGAAGAGTTGAATTTAAATCCCCCCTTTCTCTCCAATAAGGAGACTCAAGGTGGCTTACAAGCTTCTTTCCCCCCCTCCCCCCCAACAAACACCCTGTGAGGCAGGTAGGGCTGAGAGAGCTCAGAAGAACTGCGACTAGCCCAAGGTCACCCAGCTGGCATGTGTTGGAGTGCACAAGCTAATCTAGTTCACCAGATAAGCCTCCACAGCTCAAGCAGCAGAGCGGGGAATCAAACCCTGTTCCTCCAGATTAGAGTGCACCTGTTCTTAACCACTTCACCACTGCTGCGTGGTCACTCTTTCTTTCAGCTTAATCTACCTCACCAGGTTGTTCTGAGGAAAAACTGGGAGGCAGAAACCCTCCATGTACCACTCTGAGCACCTAGCAGAGACAGCGAGATGGGAATTTGAAAGGCAGGTGACATATCTTGTCATTATTTATTTACTGGCGAAACAGCTTGGTGCAGCTCTTTCAAGTGTTAGTCTAAGACAGGGGTCTTCAAACTATGGCCCTCCAGATGTTCATAGACTACAATTCCCATGAGTCCTACCACTTGGCCATGCTGGCAGGGGCTGATGGGAATTGTAGTCCATGAACATCTGGAGGGCCATAGTTTGAAGACCCCTGGTCTAAGACAGGGAAGTTCAAATCCTTACTGTGCTGTGAAGTTCACTTCGTGATTTTGGACTCCAACCACTTCATCGATTGCTCGATTTAAAACATTCATTAACCGCCTTTCTACCTTATTGAATTGAAGGTGGCTTACGAAGTGGTCTTACACTTGGTCTTAGTCTAACCCAGGGGTAGGGAACCTGCGGCTCTCCAGATGTTCAGGAACTACAATTCCCATCAGCCCCTACCAGCATGGCCAATTGGCCATGCTGACAGAGGCTGATGGGAATTGTAGTTCCTGAACATCTGGAGAGCCGCAGGTTCCCTACCCCTGGTCTAACCTATCTCACAGAGATGTTGTGAGGATAAAATGAGGAGGGCGTGGCTTTGAGGAAAGTCTTTGAGGAAAGGCAGGCTAAGAGGAAGTATTTGAGGAAAGTCTTTGGTTCATTCCGCACATGCAGAATAATGCACTTTCAAACTGCTTTCAGTGCTCTTTGAAGCTGTGTGGAATGGCAAAATCCACTTGCGAACAGTTGTGAAAGTGGTTTGAAAACGCATTATTTTGCGTGTGCGGAAGGGGCCTTTGAGAAAAGGTAGGCTAAAAAAGGATATGTGATAGAAATAATACATCTATGACTGGATGGGCAAAGCTTGTTCGCCTCTCCCCTAACAGGTTCCTTTTGCTACTATTTCTGCCCATCCCTTCTGAGTAGGGGTAGAGATAGAAAGATAGACCATTTCCCTTCACAACCAGCCTTCATGCCCCCCCCCTCCCTTCTAGCAAGCCCAGGTCAACGTTCTGATGTCTCAAAGATCTCATTGCACATGCCGTCTAATTAAGTTGTCATAATCGCCTGTATGTGTTCAGCCTCGCAGCCCCTAAATTAATTTGCCGGCCATAAAACACCTTTCATTATCGACACATTAGCAGCCTCGGAAATGCAAATCCAGTTTTAATCAGACCAGCTGCTGATGGCCGTGGCTGCAAGGCAGACATTTGGGGAGGGGGGAATGAGGAAGCGCCAGTCCGGGAAGAGAACAGAGCCCAAACTTCACTCCTTGAAGCCAGCCTCTACATTTTCTGGGCTGTGGGCACACAGGGATTTTCCCCTGCATGGGACACAATGCAGCTTGCTTGCTTTGAGAGCTCCCACATATAACCAAGCTCTTTCTGGACACTGGATTGTGAGGTCCTAGGGCTTTGCCTATTAAATCAAAACAAAGGAAAACCTCCTTTGCTCCGATGCAGAGGGGACCGTTGCACTGGGTGCAAGCACAGTCACTGTGTGACATCTCTGCCTATAGCCAGTGGAGGGGTAGAAAACACTGCCCTCAAAAGGATGATGAAAAGCTCCATTGTTCTCTCCCTGCCCTTAAATGGGATGCTTTTTGGCCCTTTTCACATTTATATTGTTCCCAGCCTGCAATTGGAACGTTTCCTTGGCGAAGTTCTGCACTGTTTCCCCCCTTTTGGATGTGGAAATGTTTCCGGCCACCTTGTTTTTCTCTGTTGTTTCTGAAAACACTTTTACAGCAGTGTTTCTTCCTGAAACGTTTCTGAGCCAGCTTCTTTCACTGTGCGATCATACTGAAACATTCTTTCCCACCAAAACGGTGGGCCGTTTTCCATGCCCCCCTCTGTAGTCACCAAACCTCTCCTTTGCTCCACCATATTTCAGGTCTCCAGCCTCACTCCTTTGCCCCCCCTCCTCTTAATTTTTCTGGGTTTTCGTGCATTTCTCCCCCCCTCCCATTTTTGTAAGGAGCATCAAATCTGTGAAACTATGTAGCATGGCTGTAGAGCATCCATGGGGGGAAAAGTGAGCAAAAAATTATAGCAGCCAGAATAGGACATTTCAAGGAGGATAGTGCAGACAAATTTCGAGTTAAACGGAAGCACCTTTGAAATGGGGGAAGTGCTGTGTGCAGATAAGGCCTTCCTTTAACACCTGAGAAGCAGGTTAGCTGTTAGCCGCCAATCAGCTACTGGGGGGAAGGAGGGACTTCTGGGTTACAGAGGTAGTTGCCAACCTTTAGGTGGGGTCTGGAGATCTCCAGAATTACAACTGATCTCTAGACAAGAGAACTGATCTCTAGACTGGAGAATGATTTTAGGAGGGCGGACTCTGACATTGGATTCTACTGAGGTCCCTCCTTACTCGGAGTGATGGTGGCCAACAGGAGGTCTCCTGCCCAAGCAGGAGTCCTGTCAACTGTATTCAGATCAGTGCACCTCCCCGTTTTTTTTCTCAAAACAACCTTGTCAGGTAGGATAAACTGATAATCACTGAGTGGCTCAAGACCAGTCAGTAAGCTTCAAGACAATTTGAACGCAAATCTCTGTAGGCCTTGGCTGAAGGTCTGACTGTTGTACAATGCTGGCTCTGTGCAGGATGCAGTTTGGACCTCACAAGGATAAATTGGAGGAAACCTTTGCCAAAAACAGTCCAAGATGGAGAACGGACTTACCTTTCTTCTGGAACTGCACAATCTTTAAGGGTTGACAACAGACCTGGGCAGAAGGGGATCTCAAAGCCTAGCTTTTGTTTTCTTTTTTAAAGCTGTGAAAATTAGCAAAGGGGACATAGCACAGCATAGTCACTCTCCAATGTCTATCATGGGTCAGTTCTGCACAGCATAATATCGGGTTACATTTGGTATTTTAAAATCCGGGTATATTTTATCCTAGTTTCTCCCTTCGCACGGCTGCCCATTTCCATGAACAAATCAAGTTAAGACCAGGAGGAATATTTCCTATTTCTTTCACACAAGCCCAGGTTTTTTGTTGTTGTTACAACACAGATGCAGCACGTATGCTTGAACATCCCCGGTGTTCTGCATTTTGATTGGCTCTTCCCCTCTCCCAAAGGCAATGCTTCTGATTGGCGTGTCCAGGAGCCAGTGCAGTGAGCAACACGTTGTGCTATACAAAGTTGTGCTATACAAGTTGTGCTATACAAAGTAAAAACTTTTGACCAATACTGGGCAGAACCTGGCTTCTGGAAGAGCAGTCAAAGGGCAGAAAACTTGTTTGGGGAATGTTTCAGAAAGGGCGGGCTGCAACTCAGCAGAAATGAAACTGACATTCTGTAAAGCAGGAGATCAGGTGGCAGGGTGAGAAAAATAAATCAGTTTGACTCCCGTGGCATTCGCACGGAAACAGATTCAACACGGGATTATGGGAAAAGATAATAATTTGAGCACTTTAAAAAAAACCCGGTATGAGGGAAATATCACAGGACAAACCCGCTTTAGGATCGGGAACTGTGCAAACATCTTGGGCAAACCGGGATATTTCCCTTGCTCAACCCGGGATATTTGGACCATGCAGAATCGACCATGCTTAAAAGCACAGGGGCAAAAACCAGGTTTAAAAGTTGGCAATCCTAGAAATAACACACCTCTTGTTTTGATGTGAAATAAACACACTGAACCGATGCTTGTTCATTGGTCTTGCCAAGTTCAGATAAGGGAGGGTTACATTATTGCATCCAGCCTTGTTTTCCTTGGCTTTTAATATATTTCCCTCTTTTTTTCTCTTTTTTCATCTTTTTTTCTCCCTTTGCAAAAATTGTTTGCTTGATCTCACCTTCCAGGAGCGACTCTTGTGGCTGATAGACCTCATGGAGGTAAGGATGAGTGTTATTGGTTGTGCTGTTTGTGGCCTTTGGGGCACTTACAATGTCCTGTGCAGCTGTGTGCTGTGCAGTGGATCTTTTCTGCCATTTGCCATTTGTAGGGAGGTCTCCACACCACGCAGCCACGCAGATCCACCCTTTTGCTTGTCCCCCACTTCCTTGTTCTATCCCTGCCAGAGGAACTGCCACTGAGTGGGCGATGGAAGCTGGGAGGAGCAAGCAAATCTGAGGAAAGTGAAATGCATACTGATTCCTTTTGCTTTCCCTGTGAAGCTGGGGGCAGGTGGAAATGCCCTTTGCTAGGTTTTCAAACCCCAATGAGAGTCTGATCTGAGTCCTCTGTAACACGTGCATTAGAGAGAATCAATTCCACAGGGGATAAACTCTTTCTATGAAGCAGACGATGGCTCATTCCGCACATGCAGAATAATGCACTTTCAAACTGCTTTCAGTGCTCTTTGAAGCTGTGCGGAATGGCAAAATCCACTTGCAAACAGTTGTGAAAGTGGTTTGAAAATGCATTATTTTGCATGTGTGGAAGGGGCCCTTGAGTGCATAAATGGCCTATGTCAAGGCAGCAAAATGGGAGAAGGTTTGCTTACAGCCCAATTACAGAATGCGGGCTTCTGTGGCATATTTGGATCCTTTTTCTTTCCATCCCACAATTCATCCCCCAAGGAACATTCATGATCTTTCCTCTAATTATATGTGATGTCATTGTTTCCAGTTCATTGTCCTCCTTCGTTCATGATCAGGGGCATACCATGTGTCACATGTCCCTTGGTGCACGCCATCTAATCATATCGGGGGGCGGGGCTAGGTCCTTGCACATAGACTCTCCTGCAGCTCAATGCCCAGGCTGTGCTCACCAACTTTGGGCGGTAGACCTGGGCGCCATCACCGACTTCAGGCGGTAGACCTAGGCACCTTGGTTCATTTGCGGCAGTAGACCTGAGCTCTGTCACCAACCTGGCACTCCTCCATGAGATCAAGAGATGGCTTGATCTCTCCCCCTCCCAATATCTAGGGAAATGGAACGTAGTTATTATCTACTCTGCTAACAGCTCATCCCATTAAAAATGGAGCCCTTCCCATGATGCTCCTCGCCCTGCAGTGCCTTCACAGTTGGGACTCCTCGCATTTCCATGTTTACACTTCCTGCTGTGTAGCTTACGCAGCTTCCTGCCCCCGCTTCCAGGTTGCTCCCCAGTCCAACACAAGATTGACACAAGATTTTGAGTCTTTTAAATGTAATATTAACTTTTCTTTCATTGATATTCTGTGGGCTGCTATCATTATTTTTGTTTTTTTAGAGGTGCTAAAAAACCCCACTCCTCGCAGAGATCAACAGCAGGCATTTCCCTTAAAAAAAAAAGATAGCAGCTCCACAATATTGATATAAAGAATATTGATATTACATTTAAAAGTTTTTTTTGAAAGCTGCCAATCTTCAATCTTGTGTTGGATGGGTGAGTGACCCGAAAAAAGCTAAATCCTGACGCAAGGGGAAACCATTGGGGATTTTCTGCTCTTATTGACCACGGAGCTTCCAGGTTCTTCAACTTTGCAAGTCGGATTGTATCAGGACAGAAATCTCGACCTCGGAGGAAACTTAAGAAGAAGAAGAAGAAGAGTTTGGATTTATATCCCCCTTTTCTCTCCTGCAGGAGACTCAAAGGAACTTACAATCTCCTTGCCCTTCCCCCCCCCCCCACAACAAACACCCTGTGAGGTAGGTGGGGCTGAGAGAGCTCCGAGAAGCTGTGACTAGCCCAAGGTCACCTAGGTGGCGTGTGTGGGAGTGTACAGGCTAATCTGAATTCCCCAGATAAGCCTCCACAGCTCAGATGGCAGAGCTGAGAATCAAACTTGGTTCCTCCAGATTAGATACACGGGCTCTTAACCTCCTACGCCACTGCTGACTTAGCCCCACTATTGGACAAATCACCAGTGAATAATAATCAGTCCTCTACAGGACCTTTAGCAGACCTTTCTCAACAGCTACTCTGTGAGATATTTTTATTGGGTTGAACCAGAAATGTTCTGCATGGAAAGCAGATGCTCCATCCCTGAGCCAAAGTAATTCCCAGTTGGTAAAATCAGAGCAGTAAGCTGTGTTTGTTAGAACATTTATTTATTATTCAAAATATTCCTGTGGCACCTTTCCACTCAAATAGCATCCCCAACTGGGACCAACATATGCACACAGCCTACAAGTGTACACACATGAGGGCTTCTCCAAATAGTAAAGAGTTCCCCCCCCAAAAAAAATCAGGTTCCCAGTCATGAGGATAAGACAGAGAGTCTGAGGGTGCTTCATTCCACTGTGATCCCTCCCCTCCCCCACCCCACACACTGTCATTGTACAGCCAACATGGTGTAGTGCAGTGGTTCTCAACCTGTGGGTCAGGACCCCTTTGGGGGTCGAACGACCCTTTCACAGGGGTCTCCTAAGACTCTCTGCATCAGTTTTCTCCATCTGTAAAATGGATAAATGTTAGGGTTGGGGGTCACCACAACATGAGGAACTGTATTAAAGGGTCGGGGCATTAGGAAGGTTGAGAACCACTGGTGTAGTACTTAAGAGCAGGTGGATTCTAATCTGGCGAACTGGATTTGATTCCCCACTCCTCCACCTGAGTGGCAAAAGCTTATCTGGTTAACCATATGTGTTTCCGCACTTCTACATTCCTCCTGGGTGACCTTGGGCTAGTGATGCTAGTCACAGTTCTTTGGAACTCTCTCAGCTTTACCCCCCTCACAATGTGTCTGTGGGGGAGAGGAAGAGAAAGGAGTTTGTAAGCCACCTTAAGTCACCTTACAGGAGAGAAAGATGGGGTATAAATCCAAACTCTTCTTCTACCTACACTAAAAATGTGAAAAGAGCAACAGGAACCATTCCCCTAATTCAGTGACGAAGGGGGGGGGACTGCGCACGGGGCATAAACTGCCCTTGCACCCCCTCCCGACCCTGCCCTGCCCCAACCTGCCCCTGGCCCCAACATGTGCCTGCAATGGTGGTGCCTGGGGCAAGATGCCCCAGATTTCCCCCATTGCAGCTACTCCCATGCCCCAATCAATAAAGCTGCCCCTTCCGCGACACGCTATCATCGCACTTCTTCAATCCACTTTCAATAACCGTTGGCAAGTGGACGGCTATTCCCGCACATTGCAAAATTCAGCTTCTGTGCGGAAGCGAAAGTGGATTGAAAGTGCATTATTCTGCGTGTGCGGAAGGGGCCTCTGTCACTGGGGTTTTTTTTTTGTTCTTTTAAGGGAGCAGCTGAGGATGCAGGATACTAACCTTTCATATTAATTGACTGATTAAACTTGGTATCACCCAGTGGCATCACCCAGTGGCAAGTCCAAAGCAGAGAAAACAAAGTGCGCCTTCTCACAATTTATTTATTTATTTATTTATTTATTTATACTTTCAGCTTTTATACCGCCCTGTCCCCGAGGGACAATGTGTACTGAATGCCTCCAGTTAGAGATGATGAGGGCCATTAACTTATTAAATGGGTATGACAAATGCAAGGTCAAGTCACAATAACAAACATGGAACTTCCATGTTCAAAGACAGTCTACCATTAAATGCTGGCTGCTGGGAATAAACAGCAGAGGAAGGTGATGGCCAGCTGGTAAGTTTGCAGGCATAAATGGGTGGCTGGTTTGATCCAGCGGGTTGTTTTAAAAGAAATCGGCATTAGAAGGATTTCTGCCTTTCGACCCTGCATCCTTGAGCTAAATCCTGCTTTTGCCGGGAACTGGGAATGGTTTCCATGGCATATTTCTTTGCAATGTGGGCTCTTTTAGGGCTATCAATCCCCATTTCTCCCCAGCTGCTTTTTTGTAAGTTGTACGGCCTACTGAGCCGATCAATAAATTGAGAAAATAACCCTCAGCCTATGCGTCTCCACGCCTGGCCAAATGCAAACCAGATGGCCGGGCCTGGCTTTCACAGCTTTTGCTAATGATTTTCTGGATCACAGGCGGGTCATCTGAGCAGGAGGTTAATTGCGTAGGGCCTTAATTCAGAGCAGCTTTGCCTGATCATGGAACCGCATTTATCTGTAATTTGCTCAAAATGGAACCAGCCACGAAGGAGACACTGCAAGAATTTGCCCCCTCCCGAAAACGGATGCCATTACCAAGCTTGCGAGTCGATAAAATAAAAAGAGTTGTGTCGGAGCCAGTAGAGGCCGCCGTCCACTCCCAAATGGGAAGCGACATGCTGAGCGCCAAACGTTTTCGGCTCCGTGCACCAAAGTACTGCTGGATAGTTATGAAATAGGAAGGATGTGGCAAACGTCTGCACTTTTTGTTTTCGAAAGCAAAAAAGCCCCACCACACGTTTGCATATAACTAATGGTTTCCGAAGTGGTTACGACAGTTCTGAGAAGAAAGGGAGGAAATATATTGATGTTGCACAGTTCCTCCAGCTTCACTGAGTGCTGGCAGAGTCACCCGCAGGGGACGGGGGTGGCACTGGGTTTGTGTCTAGAACAAGTTTTATTGAACTTGTGCAATCATTATTCAGTTCTTTTGTGCTGCTAGGCGTTGGGTGCAAAGAGGTGCTTTCTAGGCAGTGTGGGAAGTAACCTGGCTGATGCCAGCAAGCATAGATATCTGACATTCGTTGCTGCGAGGATGGTAATTTGTGCCAGTATTTCTAGTAGCTATTGGATAGTTCCCATTACGTCATTGTTAGGCATGCAGCCAATTCCTCACTATAGTTTGATGCTGTTTTGTATGGCTAATTTGCAGTTGCCTTTCTGTTCTTTCCCCCCTGCGGCAATTTTTCAGCAATTCTCAAGTGTGTACCTATAATTCTCTTGAATAGGGCCACCCGTGTTTTCAGTTTTTCAGTGGGGCTACTTTCACTCCCACTCTCCACTAGGATTGGCAGCTCTGGGAGGGTAAATACCAGGAGATTTTTTAGGGAAGCTGGAGCTTTTGGGGGGCGGATTCTGGGCAGGGTACAATACCATAGAGTTCAGCCTTCAGAGGGGCCATTTTCTCCTGAAGAACTGATCTCTGTCATCTGGAGAACAATTATAATGGTGGGAGATCCTCAGGCCCCACCTGGAGGTTGGCACCCATATCCCCCACCCTGGTACCTTCACTGTGACTTCTACCTGCTGTTCCAGCCAAGGCGTCCCATTCAAAATGACTCTACTGCATTGGTACACCTTGCCAAGGTAAAGAAATGGGGGCAATGAATGGAAAGCAAAACAAGTTTGTTTTTTTCATTCACACTCATTCATTTTGATGTGTCCCGTTTGGTTCCATTTTTATCAACAGAACGAACCAGATTGGTTGGTTTCATTTCCCATTTAATGTCTAGTGTGTTAACGGCTTTCGACAGGCTGGTGTTTTAAAGCATTGTTTATTGCACTGTCTTCACGTTTCACTGTCGTTTTCTTTTAAGCGTGGGGCCCGCAGTGTTCTTAGTAAGTTATTGGATATCCGATGCCGCTGACTTGGCTGCTGTTTCCGGGTCTTGCTGGTTATTCCCGCTGCTATCTATAAATGGATTTTGCATGTTTAAATATGATTGTGTGTTTAACCTTTTTTATTGTGAGCTGCCCTGGGAGCGACGTGTAACTGGGATTGCGGAGCAAATGAGCCCAGGAATTTCGAAGGTGGACAGCTGGGTAGTGGGCCAAGCAGCAACAAGGTTTGGCCCACGGGCTGACAGTTGCATTCCTTCCCCCCACTCCCAACTATAGCAGAAGATTTTTTTATCCTCCCCACCTCTCCGATAGGGTCTCTAATGCAGAATTAAAATCCAGCCAGTCATCCCCATGCATCAAAATGGCACATTAGCTCATTCCCCAATGATAATTAAATCAGTGGTCTTGTCTGGCTAATGGTTTCTTTCTCTCAGCTTTCCCCTCCACGGCCTCTCTTTCCCCCACCTCCTTCCACTCGCTTGAACATCGCTGTGATTGACGGCCCCACTGGGTCAGTTCCTTGCTGGGAGACTAACTGGGCAACTTAATTTAATTTTGCACATTTTTGGTGGTTTTGGTCGCGATCTGCTGGTTCTGTTGACTTGTTCGCAGCTGTATTTTGACATTTGATAATGACATTTGGGCCATAATTATAATTATGAGGAAGGGGAGAAGCATCTGGTGCTGTGTGCATCTGAGACAAGCTGAACGGGTGACCAGGAGACAATGATATGGATCAGAAAGGGGAGGGGGCTGAGAATGTCATCCAGGTGGGCCAGAGCAAGATGACCTTCCTGGATCAGGACTGTGCTGCCTGTTGCCAACCTCAGCTGGCCAGATGCCACCGGAGCTTCACAAGCCAAGCAATGCATGCTGTTTGTACCCAGAATGTGGTATTCAGATTGCCACAAAGTAGATACATGGGGGAACAGGGCCTCACAAACGCATCGGCATCAGTAATGTGTCTATTTCTGCCTACCTCCAGTCAAAGATCATGGTGCATGGCCATGATCCTGCAAGCATTCAGCATGTAACTACCTGAAGCAGCAGCGTGACAACCCTCATTCCGCTGGTGCCTGAAAGCTTGTAGAAAATGGGGTAGAACGCACGGGGTAGAAAAGGTTAACAGAGAGAATTTTTTCTCTCTTTCTCACAATACTAGAACCAGGGGGCATACATTGAAAATGCTGGGGGGAAGAATTAGGACTAATAAAAGGAAGCATTTTTTCATGCAACTCGTGATTGGTGTTTGGAATGTGCTGCCACAGGAGGTAGTGATGGCCGCTAACCTGGATAGCTTTAAAAGGGGCTTGAATAGATTTATGAAGGTCTCTGGCTATCAATCTTGATCCTCCTTGATCTGAGACTGCAAATGTCTTAGCAGACCAGGTGCTCAAGAGCAGCAGCAGCAGAAGGCCATTGCTTTCACATCCTGCATGTGAGCTCCCAAAGGCATCTGGTGGGCCACTGCGAATAGCAAAGTGCTGGACTAGATGGACTCTGGTCTGATCCAGCAGGCTCTTTCTTATGTTCTTATATGTGTTTGCATGTTTCAAGACAGAAAATTCCAATAAGACAGCCAAACTCTACCCTCAAACAAAGTAGCCGAAATGTACCCCTATTTAATGCTGTGGATATTGGTGCCTGTTAGGAAATACAGACACTTTGAACATCACTTTCTGTGCCTTGTCTTAAGTATTTCAGAACTGATCCTTGTTCTTGAATCAAGTATTCTTTTTTTATATAATATTTTTTATTATTTTCAACATACATTAAACAAAACAGAGAAAAGAGAAAGTAATTGAAAATAGATAAAGCTACATAGAAGATATCTACCCACCATTGTACAAAGTACATGCTACATAATGGATCCTGATACTAGAGAGACCTTATAAAATCTTAAAATATTTGTCATTTGTTTACTCCAAAGTATTTTTACTATTCCAATTATTATATCTTAGATATTATCAATTTCCAATGCTTGAATTATTTTATATTTACATAATCGATTCAGATTCATACAGAAAATAAAGATTCCATTTCTCTTCTAATTCATGGTTCGGGCATCGATTTACAAGATTCGTTAGTTTGGCCTTCGTAGTGTATTCTCTGATTTTGTCTTCCCAACATTCTACCGTGAGACCTTTATCATATTTCCAACTTGTTGCAATTTCTACTCGTGCAGCAGTTATTAAATTCCAGCACAATTCATTCAAATTCTTGGGGAGCTTTTTTTGCTAGTATACCCAACAGCCTTGTTTTTGCAGTGAGAGGAAATTTAATTATCTGCTCTATTGTCTTGTGTATTTCTTGATTCAAGTATTCTTCAGTTATTCTGAACCAGGTATCAAGGACAGATTCGGGCTGCTTCCTGACAAGGATGTTCAGCTGCATGTTACTGGAAGCTCTAGAAGGAGGGTATGATGGTAACATGCCTCCTTTGTACTCATGAGATGGGGTTGCAGCTCACGGTTAGAGCACCGGCTTCGCATGATGTAGATCCCAGATTCAATCCCCAGCATCTGCCGTTAAGAAGGATCTGGTAGCAGGTGCTGCGAAAGCTCTCTAC
Organism: Sphaerodactylus townsendi; assembly: GCF_021028975.2. NCBI lineage: Eukaryota > Metazoa > Chordata > Lepidosauria > Squamata > Sphaerodactylidae > Sphaerodactylus > Sphaerodactylus townsendi. The sequence continues at coordinate 41,318,784 of NC_059436.1, read as the reverse complement.
CAAAGATCCTGGAGAGCTGTGGCCAATCAGTAGACAGCACCATCTCCAATAAGCCAATAGTCTGCCTCAGCAGACGGCAACTTCATTCACATGGTCAAGCGTTTTGTCCTTCTGCAGCTGGTATTCCAAGGCACACAGCCCCTGAATCTGAAAACTCCATTCAGCTACCAAGCCAAATAGCTATTGATGAATCTGATCACGTTCTTGTGATGTGGCCGTCAAGTCAAAACTGACCTATGATGACCCCATAGGATTTTCAAGGCGAGAGACATTTGGAGATGGTTTGCCATGTCCTGCCTTCACATGAGCTGAGAGAGTTCTGAGAGAACTGTGCTTGGCTCAACATCACACAGCAGGCTTCATGTGAAGGAGAAGGAAATCTAATCTGGTTCTCCAGTTTGGAGTCCGCAACTTGTGTGGAGTGGAGAATCAAACCTGGTTCTCTAGATTAGAGTCCGCCACTCTTAACCACTACACCACACTGGCTTTCCAGTCATTTTTTGTTGTTGTTATATTGAAGCCTGGGGATTTTTCAGGAAAGACTCATGAGAGTAATTCACTCTTCAATGAGCCACATCACTCTAAAGGTAGGTGTTCCATGCATATTTGTGTACAGATATGTGTGTGTGATGCCAGGGTATGTTGGACTGTGTCCAGAATTTTAATGGAACAGATGTGTTCAAAGCCTGCCATGGCCTATTCTCCAATAAAGGGCAACAGGTGTGGTGGAAAAGTAGGAGTTCAACTGAGGCCAAATCTATCCCCACCTTAACAAGAAACGGTGGCCACATAAATAACCAGGCAGAGAAGTGTGTGAATACTGGGAAACCACCTCTTTCTGTGGCATACGTGTAGCAGGCCTGTGTCTGAGAAATCGGATGGCATAAATGCATGTGTGAACTGGCGGCCATAGGAATTGCTGTCCAGCACTAAACAAAGTTTTTGCTTTCTCCTGACAGAATACATCTGACTTGGAAGGGGGTGGAAATGGATGTCAGAACAGCGGCAGTGCTTTGCCAGATATCTCCCTGGTAAGGCATGTTCTTTCTCTCCTTTCTTGTTCATGGGCTACCTTCAGACTAGGCTCAGGTCAGCTATGCAGCTGATGATGATGATGATGATGATGATGAAGATGATGATGATGAAGAAGAAGAAGAAGAAGAAGAAGAAGAAGAAGAAGAAGAAGAAGAAGAAGAAGAAGAAGAAGAAGAAGAAGAAGAAGAAGAAGAAGAAGAAGAAGAAGAAGAAGAAGAAGAAGAAGAAGAAGAAGAAGAAGAAGAAGAAGAAGAAGAAGAAGAAGAAGAAGAAGAAGAAGAAGAAGAAGAAGAAGAAGAAGAAGAAGAAGAAAAGGAAGAGGAGGAAGAAGAAGAAGAAGAAGAAGAAGAAGAAGAAGAAGAAGAAGAAGAAGAAGAAGAAGAAGAAGAAGAAGAAGAAGAAGAAGAAGAAGAAGAAGAAGAAGAAGAAGAAGAAGAAGAAGAAGAAGAAGAGAGGATGAGGAAGAGTTTAGATTGATACCCCACCTTTCTCTCTTGTAAGGAGTTTCAAGGTGGCTTCCAAACTGCTTTTTCTTCCTCTTTCCACAACAGGCACCTTGTGAGGTAGGTGTGGCTGAGAGAGTTCCAAAGAACTATGACTAGTCCAAGGTCACCCAGCAGGCTTCATATGGAGGGGTGGGGAAGTAAATCTAGTTCACCAGTTAAGAGTTTGCCCCTCATGTGGAATAGTGGGGAATCATTCTGGGGAGAATCATTCTCGAGGGAATGAATAACCCCAGATACTCTACTGTTGTTTGTTCGTACTGCAGATAGAATCTTACTAGTAATTAGAGTTTCAACTTGAGCAAAACCCTTCTGAACATATGAAGCTATCTAGTATGGAGCCAAACCACTGGTCTGCCTTACTCAGTACTGTCTGCATTGACTGACAACACCTCTCTGGGGTTTCAGGCAAAGAAGGGCCTTTTCCAGCATCTGTTAGCCAAAATCCTTTAGCTGGGGATATTTATTTTTTTTATTTATAGTCCTTTCCCTCTGGGACTCAAAGTGGATTAAGAACATAAGAACAAGCCAGATGGATCAGACCAGAGTCCATCTAGTCCAGCTCTCTGCTACTCGCAGTGGCCCACCAGGTGCCTTTGGGATCTCACATGCAGGGTGTGAAAGCAATGGCCTTCTGCGGTTGTTGCTTCCGATCACTTGGTCTGTTAAGGCATTTGCAATCTGAGATCAAGGAGGATCAAGATTGGTAGCCATAGATCGACTTCTCCTCCATAAATCTGTCCAAGCCCCTTTTAAAGCTATCCAGGTTAGTGGCCATCACCACCTCCTGTGGCAGCATATTCCAAACACCAATCACACATTGCGTGAAGAAGTGTTTCCTTTTATTAGTCCTAATTCTTCCCCCCAGCATTTTCAATGAATGCCCCCTGGTTCTAGTATTGTGAGAAAGAGAGAAAAATTTCTCTCTGTCAACATTTTCTACCCCATGCATAATTTTGTAGACTTCAATCATATCCCCCCTCAGCCATCTCCTCTCCAAACTAAAGAGTCCCAAACACTGCAGCCTCTCCTCATAAGGAAGGTGCTCCAGTCCCTCAATCATCCTCATTGCTCTTCCTTCACTTTTCTATCTCTTCGATATCCTTTTTGAGATGTGGCAACCAGAACTGAACACAGTACTCCAAGTGCGGTCGCACCACTGCTTTATATAAGGGTATGACAATCTTTGCAGTTTTATAATCAATTCCTTTCCTAATGATCCCCAGCATAGAGTTTGCCTTTTTCACAGCTGCCATGCATTGAGTTGACATTCCCATGGAACTATGGATTACCCAGAGTGTGACAATAAAATCAACAGGATGGGATGTGCAGTAAACAGTGAAAAAGGGCTTGGGTTGTAGAACCAATCAGAAATATAAAAGAAGAACTGAGCAAAGCACATTGGTAACACGATGCATTAAATGAACCAAAGTCACATCATAGGATCCAACTTACAGCAAGCTATACATGCTAGTATAGACCCTAATAATATAGTATAGACCTTAGTATAATCCCTAATAATTTATCCAAGCAACTTTGTGGATCATTTTGTACAGAGCTGCCCTATTCTCTACATGGAAAAGCCCTCTTGAATTATTCATCTTTACCAACCTGCATGCAAAATATGACCTTGCCCTGTGAACTGCTTTTAATCTGAGTAAGGCCAATGGTCCATCTCACTCAATGTTATCTGTAATTGGCAACAGCTGTCCTGGATCTCAAGCATTCTTCTCTGAGAGATCGTATTGGAGATCTGGAACAGGTCCAGACGAGGACTACCAAAATAGTAAAAGGTCTGGAATCCATGCCCCATGAGGAGAGACTTAGGGAGCTGGGTATGTTTAGTTAGTGAAGAGAAGGTTAAGAGGTGACATGATAGCCATGTTTAGATATCTGGATGCCATGTTGGGTGAGGGAGCAAGCTTGTTTTCTGCTGCTCCAGAGACTAGAACCAGGAGTAATAGATTCAAGGTGAAAGAAAAGAGATTCCACCTAAAAATCAGGAAAACACTTCCTGACAGTAAGGGCTGTTCAGCAGTGGAATGCACTAACTTGGAGTGTGGTGGAGTCTCCTTCTTTGGAGGTTTTTAAAGAGAGGCTGGGTGGCCATCTGACAGCAGTGCTTTGATTGTGTGTTCCTGCATTGCAGGGGGTTGGACTTGATGGCCCTTGTGGTCTCTTCCAACTCATTATATGGTCCTTTAACTAGAGAAGCCAGGGAGTGAATTTGGGATCTTGAACATGCAGGGCAACTGCTGTACCACAGAGCTATGTCCTCGCTTCTCACACCAGTACAAAACATCAGAATGCAAATGGTGACACATGGGCCATACCTCGAAAACAGGAAATCTCTGTTTATATTATGCATTCCCCCCTGATGGTCTTCCTTTGGCTGGATTTTGTAGGATGATGCCTCATCTTTCCCTGACGAACCTCCAGCCTTCAAACCTCCACCACCCAGCCCTTCTTCTCAAACGGACTCTTCTGCCTCCCAGAACAGAAGCACAGAGAAAGACACCCTCACGAGGCCTTCTTCGGAATCTTCCCAGTCAGGCCTGTTCTTCGTGGCCCCTCGGGTCTCCACGGCATCTCCTGGCCTCCCCGAGAGGGATACCAGCAGCATCGCTTCTACAGCCACTTCCTCGACAGAGGATTCTGCCTCCAGCAGCATCTATGCATCCATCTCCAGAAGACCCATGGATGCCCATTTGTCATTGGTCAACCAGCAACCAATAGGGCCTTTCCCCAGGGTCCAGTCACCAACCCGCTTGAAGACACCTTCCCCGGAAGGCACTCCAGCCAGCAGCCTCCCGAGCTCCAAAGCACCATCCCCGTCTCCTCCTCCACCCCCATCCCACCTGGCTCCTCCGCCCCCCAATGAAAAAGGTGGCCCAGAGTCCAACACCACCCAACATTTCATCATGGTGGAAGTTCATCAGCCCAACAGTGAGCCGGATGTCAATGAAGTGAGGTCTTTGCCTCAAGCGAGAGGTGAGATTTTCTCTGGGGTAAACTCTGGGGTATCATCCCAGGCAGGTAATGGAGGATCAGCCAACACAACCCTTGACCCTTTAATTCATGTATGGCGTGAAAAAATGGACAGAGACATATTTTTTCTTCCCCCTCTCAAAGCTGAATAATAGTGGGCACACACTAGAAAGTTATTTGAGCTGTATGTAATTAATCTACGAGAACATTTGATGGCCACTTTGGTCACCATGGAACCTATATGAGGCACATGGACCCTGACCAACTGTTTGTGGTGCATGTCGATGCTAGTGACATTGCTGTGGGGGCTGTTGTCCTACAGCGAGGCAAAGGGGGCAGTCAGGAACCCCAAGCCCACCTTTCCAGGAAATTTATTGAGACTGAGAAGAATTGGGCCATTTGGGAACAGGAGGCGGGGGCTACCAAATTAAGGCTCACCCCCTGGCACCACAAGTTGGAGGGAGCCACCCAGCCATTTGAAGTTTGGACTGGTTGAAAAGGGAATCTTGGGTGAAAGTCTTGCATTCCCCCTAAAAAGCACAAGACCTGCTACTCTCCTATGGCTTGCTCTCTTCTACAGAGAGAAGTCCTTAGTTTCCTAGCGCTAGTTTGTACAACATCACTGTTACCAACAGCTTTCCTAGTCCATCCACCCCCCACTCCCCCACCAGCTGGCTGGTTCAGAAAAGTATTTTTTTCTTGTCAGAACCATGCAAGACATGTGCCTTCTACTTTGTTCCCTGCAGTATTAACCTACTAGGCTATGTAGCAATCTTCTCTACCCAATATATGTAAATGTCTTTTATCGGTAGCTATTTGTCTTCTCTGTCAACAGAGATATGTCAACAGACATATCTGTTGCACAAGACAGAGAAGTGTTAATGCAAACGCTGCAGATAAAACGAAGTTTCATTTTCTTATGGGGTGGCTCACTGGGAGGGTTTGGGTCCCTTCAGCAGTTCTGATGGCATTTGGAGTTTGTTGTCAAATCCACAATCCGGATAGCAGGGGGGGGCCAAACTTGCTTAACATAACAGACACACAGAATAAACTTCAGGTGTTTCAGAGCCGCAGGACATGAGTAAATATTACACACTCATTTTTTATTATGCATTTTGTTATACATTTGTTATACCTTTTGTTACAAACCTTTTATATAGATATTAAGAAATACACATGCATTATTATTATTATTACTATTAATAATATATGCATTTTTATGAATGTTTATTAACACTGAATAAGACTGTCAGGGTAAAAACAAAAGGGGTAAAAACAGATATTGCTAATGATGGTCACTGGCTCTTACGGCTGGTGGAAATATTGTCAATCTCCATCTTTCTTGTGAGTTTAAAATCCAGCTGATATGTGGTCAAGGCTGTGCAGTAAAAAAAGTAAAATTTCTTATTCAAGCCAGGAGGTTGGTATACGCATATATAGTAAATAGTCACTCTCAGTAAAAATACAATTAAATACTAAACATGCTAAGGAGCCATTCTTTCTTTTATGTGATATCTATAGGCCACTAAACCCTCTTGGACTGAAGGAAGGTCCCTGTGTGTGTTCTTGTTTGAACCAAATAATTAATTTTAGTTATTAAGCACTGTGCAATAAAAGTATATTGTATAGTGTATTGTCGAAGGCTTTCACAGCTGGAATCACTTGGGTGCTGTGTGGTTTCTGGGCTGTATGGCCGTGTTCTAGCAGCATTCTCTCCTGACGTTTCGCCTGCATCTGTGGCTGGCATCTTCAGAGGATCATGATGCCAGCCACAGATGCAGGCGAAACGTCAGGAGAGAATGCTGCTAGAACACTGCCATACAGCCCGGAAACCACACAGCACCCAAGTATATTGTATAGTTTTAAAACAATCTTTTCTCTCAACCTTTTGGTTCCTAACTTTAATGTTAATCCACAGTCCCATTTACACTTTTTAGGAGACAAATGGAGGGGGGCAGTGATTGATAAACCACAAAAGAGGGGGAAAATTTCAGTACCTGCCTGCAAAGGGATTCCAAAATACGGACCTCCTAAAAGGTTAATGGCATCATTTCCCTTCGCAAGTTTTTAGCTGTAACTTTGCTTCCCTCTTGTGGTCAGTTTTGCATCCTGCCAGCACCACTGGTTTGATTTTAAACTCTCCCTTTCATCTGACTCCCTTCCCCAGTGTGGCTGTTCATGGTCCTACTTCTGGGTCTTGCTACTAGTTCCCATTCCGTAGCAGGACCTCTGTAATTGAATGCAGTTGATGAACGAGTTTATATGGGAAATGGTGGTCTTTGATAACCTAGGCATTTGAAGTATGCGTCCATATTCTACCTCTCAATAAAATTATGGAAGCATTATGTAGATGTAGAGGACATCATGTATAGCCGTGGTGGCGAACCTATGGCACTCCAGATGTTCATGGACTACAATTCCCATCATCTCCTGCCAGCATGGCCAATTGGTCATGCTGGCAGGGGCTGATGGGAATTGTTGTCCATGAACATCTGGAGTGCCATAGGTTCGCAACCACTGATGTATGGGATAAGCCTGTGTAGTATAGTGGCTAGAGCTGTCAGACAAGGAGCTTGATGGTCCAACTCGTGAATCCCCTGTTTTGCAAATGGAAGCCAGAGTACTGTATATTGCTTTATGTCTTTTGTGGTTAGTTCCACTCACACAGGTGATAGAATGGGCTGCACCTTAGCAGCCTCTAGGTGGGAGGAGGGTCTCAAGTCTCCATTTTAAAACTCCCTGAAAATGAGAAATAAAAGTAATGCATCAGGGGAACGGTCGAAGGCTTTCACGGCCGGACTCAACTGGTTGTCGTGGGCTTTCCGGACTGTGTGGCCGTGATCCAGTGGATTTTGTTCTTAACGTTTTGCCTACATCTGTGGCTGGCACACTTCTCTCTGTGATACACCTCTGAAGATGCCAGTCACAGATGAAGGCGAAAAGTTTGGAACAAGATCTACCAGACCATGGCCACACAGCCCGGAAAGCCCACAACCACCACATCAGGGGAATGTTTAACTTGGGGTGTATAAGATTTCTGCATGCAGCCTCAGCTCTCTGCTGCCTCACTCCTCTATCAGGGTAAGCCAGATACGGTCAGGCAACATTCTGGACCAGGGGTAGGGAACCTGCGGCTCTCCAGATGTTCAGGAACTACAATTCCCATCAGCCTCTGTCAGCATGGCCAATTGGCCATGCTGGTAGGGGCTGATGGGAATTGTAGTTCCTGAACATCTGGAGAGCCGCAGGTTCCCTACCCCTGTTCTGGACCCAAGGACTAGGAAAAAAAAAATCTACCTGTGACAATGTTGTAAAGAAGAAGGGAAACATGGCAAAGCAGATGAGGTTTTTCCTTAGCCAGATACACTGGACTGGATCCAAACAACTTTTCCACTGGTGAAAACAGGAGGGGGGGGGTGTGGCTTGGACTCTCCCCACAATTTTTGTGCTTGGCATCATGGGAGCTACATGAACAACAGCCTTGTCTGCCAAATGCTGTACGAAGGGATAGGGATTGAAAAAGAAGAATAAGAAGAGTTTGGATTTATACCCCACCTTTCCCTCCTGTAAGGAGGCTCAAGGTGGCTTACAAGCTGCTGTCCCTTCCTCTCCCCACAACAGCCACCTTGTGAGGTAGGTGGGGCTGAGAGGGTTCCAAAGAACTGTGACTAGCCCAAGGTCACCCAGTAGGAATGTAGGAGTGCGGAAACGTATCTGGTTCACCAGATAAGCCTCTGCCATTCAGGTGGAGGAGTGGGGAATCAAACCTGGTTCTCCAGATTAGAATCCACCAGTTCTTAACCACTACACTACACTACGCTGGCTGACGGTGTGGGGGTGGGAGGGGCTTGAGTGTAAAAGCTGACTAGATCAAACCAACTGGGAGCACCCCAACTGTTTACCTCCATCCCAGCTAAGACTCTGATGGCACATGGCATAAAGTATACTCCTCACCTTCTCGCATGCTGCCAGCCCCAGCTTATCTTGGGTCTTGTCTCAGAGAACTGCTGTTGTTCCTCAAGCTGTACCTGCTTGCCTACCCTGCCTGAGGACTCTTCTGTGGGCCACAAATCTATGCTGGTTACAGGATCTCACCGGCCTGCTTCACTAACTGGCCTTGTCCTCTGTCCTTAGTATCCACGCTCTCTCAGCTCTCTGGCAGTGGGCAGACCCTCAGCGAAGACAGCGGCGTGGACATCGGGGACACAGAGCTGAACACCAAAGACAGGAGCCGGCTGCAGGGTCCTATCAAGGGCAGAAGCCCCCAGGAAGCACTGAGGAGCGACGGGAAGGCCGAGACAGGCCCCAAACCAGTAAGATATTGCTGGAAGCTCAGCCCATATAGATGACAGCTGAGGGAAGGGAAATGGAACTTCTCAGAGATGCAAATCCCTGCCATTTGCAGAGATGCAAACACTAGGGCTTCTTTCCAAAGCCAAGCTGAGATATTAGGGAATCTTCCTTGCATGATTTGTCTGTATTTCCTAACTCTGTGCACATTTGCTGCATATGTGAAGTTTACTGGTGCCTGTGTGGTTTCTGCCACAGCATTCAGCTACTGCCTCTGGGGTCAGTGAGACAGGGGAGAGGGGAACCAGTCAATTTCTGTTCCTCCACCATCTCCTGAGCCAGGAAAGGGAAGACCGCTCCAGAGTTCTTTGGAACAGCAGGGCTATCTTCTAAAACCACCTCCCATTTTTGGATAGAATTTATTTTTTTATTTTAATTTTTATTAGATTTCTACACTTCCCCTCCCCTTTTGGGCTCGGGGCAGTTCACACCCATAAAAACCAGGGGTGGAGCGGGGGGAATGGCACCCAGGGCACGTGTGCGCCCTGCACCCCTGTCACACCCCCGTCCACCCCACCCTGCCCCTGTGGAACGCCTTTTTCCTGCCAGCCACCTTTGGAATGCCTCAAGCCACGCCCCTCTATAGGTGGTGCGCGTCAGCCTTTAGCATGACATCATGCAATTTCTCCTCCTTGCTTTACGCTACGTCATTGATAGAAACACCATAAAATACAATAAACTCCAAGATGACAAATTCAGTTTAAAATCTAGACTTCCCCAACTGCTAAAATGGTGAGAACATCCCATTTCCAATGAGTTCAGAAAGATCTTTAAAAAGAGGAGGGGGTGTAAAACAAGAAATTACCACCTGATGGGGGGGTTGCAGCAGGAAGAGGGGGGGGGCCAGAGATGGTAGCCGTTGCTGCCTCAACTGCATGCCTCCTGGCACAACTCCATCTTACAGACCCTGCAGAACTGCATTAGATCCTGTACAGCCCTGATCTCATCAAACAGAGCATTCTAATTGGGGCCAAAAAGGCCCTGGCTGAGGCTAGCTGGGCTTCCTTCCAGCCAGGGACAACAAGTCAATTATTACTCAATGAATAGAGTGTCCATTGGGGGACATAACAGGAGACACAGTCTCACAGGTACACTGGTCCCAGAGGGCTTTGTACATCCCTTTCCCCCTCCTCCTTAGCCATACCTGCTTTAAAGCTTCCCCCCATATCCCATAAGGAGACATTCAGCATGACCCTGCTTGGGTAGTCCCTTTGCCACATCTCATCCGACTTCAGACTGCTGTTTTTATAGCAGTCCAGTAGAAAAGGAAGTGCTGATGTTTTTAGGTACACCCCTCAGATGTTTCGAGTGTAAATTTGAAAGTGTAAATGCAATAACGGTGAGATGAGAAGCAATTTTACCTCACTGGGAAGCTCAGTGGACAGCAGCAATCGACTGGTCAAGTTATATAATTAACCTCATTGATATGGCAGCCAGTTAAAGACAGGGTGGAAGCTAAGAAGTGTTAAAGATGCATTTGGCCACTAGATGGCAGCATGGTCCACGTTTTAATTTTCCAACAACCAAGAGAAGGAATTTACACCTACCTGGAATTAGAAGGTTTCATTCTAAAAGTCCCATTTCTTGATCCAGTGTGGATGACAACTACTATATTTACTCAGGGGGTGAGAGAAATCCATCCATGTGCATTATTTTCTTTAGGATTTGGGGCTGCAATCTCAAACTTGTTAATCAGGAAGGCAATCTCATTTTATATAGCAGGACTTTCTCCCAAGTAAACATGCATGGATCAAGCTGAGAAGGATAATCATTTGCTAAGGGAAGGTTACTCATAAAGCCGGATGGTGGAGAAGGAATTTGAATGCGCATTTCACCATGTGGGACATCTCTTTTTCTCTTCTGCCTCCTACACAGCCAGGCCTCCTGGAACCAACATCCCATCTGATCCGGGTGACAAAGACTGCACCAACCCTAGGAATTGCCATTGAGGGGGGAGCCAACACTCGGCAGCCCCTGCCTCGAATAGTGACCATACAGGTAAGAGAGAAGGGAGCGGGTGAATTCCCATGTTGCCCCTGCAGGCAATAAAAAAATCTCCTCCCCCCCTCCAGCTCTCACCTGCCAATTGGCAACTCTACTCATAGCCATAGTAGTGGGAGATTTACTGCCTATGAATATGGAAGTTCCCTTTAATTGTCATGGCTCATATCTATCAGTGGGCCTCTTTTCCATGAGTTGCCTAATCCCCCTTTAAAGCTACCTGTGCTGGTGGGCGTCTCTACATTTTGAGTGGGGGGTGGGGGGGTTACAAATTTTATACCCTGTCTTTCTGTCCTCGCAAGGGTGGCCAAAGTAACTAACAAATTAAAACATACATAATTAAATCACATTTCAAACCTGTAAAACCAACTTAACACATGCATCATTAAAACTTTTAAAAAGCATTAAAATATATACAAGGACATTAAAACAGGAATTCAAATAATGGCCAGGAAAGGCAAATGAAGGAAGGCCAAACGAAACCACAAAAGGGCTAGCATTGCACCACTACATCCATTGACAGTGAATATACAAATTAATTACTGAAAAAGACTCTCTTTTATCTCTCCTAAATCTATGGCCCATCTGTTTCATCAAGACCACCTGCTTCCAAACCCTGCTTTTTCAGTCCCCAAATCTCCATTGCTTGTTTGCTTCTTTTCTGTTTCCTCACATGGAAATGTAAATAACATATGAAAAATAAGTATCCGTCAACAGCATTCACACATCTACCAGTCCTCAATGTGCACTCCATATACATATTTAAGGACTGCGTTGTCCACATAAGGAGCTGGATCCAGTGGCGCCTGAGCTCGCTCAATTAGTAGTGCATCATCTGCAGCGAAGCAAAAACCCTTTGATTTGCATTTCCACAAAATTACAATACTCAGAGGGGAGCAACTGAGTGTAAAAGCCAATGGTTCCCATGATTTGATTTAATTTGGGTTTGAAGTGTGGTTGGAAGAAATAGCTTCTGCTCTGCCCCGCATGCATAGAAAAGGTCGTAGGGGTTCAATTACTTTCATTCAGTGAAAGCAGATGGCAAGGAGCACTTGGATCATTTCCATTTCTGCAAGGGAGATTTTCCATGGGGTCCCTCCCAAATGCCATATTGGTTGCATATAACACACGCACACCCTTGAGTAAATGGGAGATTTGGAAGGTGAATTTTATGGCATTATACCCCAGGCTCCACCCCCTAATCTCCAGGAATCTCCAGGAATTTCCCAACCTAGAATTGGCAACCAGAGCCCAAACTATACGTGCTTTTGAATGTGTCAGATCGTTAAAAGGTACCAGACCATTGTGCACTTTCAATTCAGGTAAATATATGAAGATCCCTTTTGCAGAACCCATCTATTGCTCTGGCCACCAGTGGCTCTGCTAGGGTCTTTCCCAACACCTGGGGTGTTTGAACTGACAATGCCAAGGATTGTGAACCTGGGAATTCCTGCACACCGAGCAAATACACTTCAGCAGAGTTGTGGTTTCTCCCCTTCACCCAAGGAAAATATACGCAGCTGCTAAAGAACTATCCCCTCTTCTCTGACCTTTATTGCTTATCAATCTTTTGGGCAAACTTCATCGCAATTGGCTCATCCAAACAAGCTGAAACCAACTCTCAGTGTTGGCTCCTTCTATATCTTTTTCTCTTTCTGTAACCCTCTGCAGCGAGGAGGCTCTGCCCACAACTGCGGGAAGCTGAAGGTAGGTCATGTGATCCTGGAGGTGAATGGCATGGCCCTACGGGGGAAGGAGCACCGCGAGGCCGCCCGCATCATCGCCGAGGCCTTTAAGACGAAGGAGAAGGACTATGTCGATTTCCTGGTCACCGAGTTTAACATTGGGCTTTAGGAACGAGACAGTGCAGGGCTCCGAAGCGGAGAGAGAGAGAAAGGGGGTTTCAAGAAGGCTCTGACGCAACATGTGAGCATACGTGCAACGTCACAACACCTGGATAACTCCCACACACAGGTCAGCAGCACATAAATGGAACCCGTAAGCGCAGGACACACGTGGATGTCCAAAGCAGCAGATTTGGGGTTGGTGTAATGCTGCTGAGTCCCTGCTGAGATACCCCACTCCCAGTCTGAACAGGCTGGTAGGAAAGTTTGGGGGAAATCAAGGGCAATAAAGGAGATAACAATTCCTTCCATAGATCACCTTTGCCTGGTTGGTAAACCGTGGTTCAATGTCCCATCCTGCGCCCCTTTATTCCTGTGTTAGAGTGACTTGGCCAGGCACCTGTCCAAAAACGCTGCTGGCCCATTTAAACCCCCTTCCCCACTGCTAGTCCATACAAAAACACTATGTAGCTGCTACAGAGAACCAATAAAGGAAGAGGGGGAGGAGCCATACATTGCCCTGCCCCCTCCTTCCAGATGCTACTAGAGAAGGGTGTATCCACAAGGGGGCAGCACTTGTAAGGGTAGGGGCCCAGGCTCTTTGGTGGATTTAATCCATCTGGCCCAACTAACCTGAGGTTCTTACATTCTGCCTTCCCATTCATTCATCCAGCAATGGAGAATATCTTGTAAATGGCCAGCAATGTCATTGTATTTATATATATGAAAGAGCTTGGGCTTTTAATTTTTCAATAAACGAAACATATTAGAAAAGGCGAGTGGTGTTTTTTTTACATATTTATTTATTGCAGGAACAGGCATTCAAAGCCCAGGCAAGTGAGGGCACCTGGAGGCCCATCAGAGGGATCTTGTACTGGCTAAATGGCTGTTCTGTGAATCAGCATGCTGTTGGTTCGAGTCTTGCCACCATCAACAGCTCACTAATAGAGCTTCCTCAAGCTTCACACCCTTGTGCTCAACCTCCCAACTGCAACATCAGTATTGCAGCATGACAGAGGCATAGCAAGGGGAGAAAGCGCCCGGTGCACTGGTACGTCTTCCGCCCCTGCCACGCCCCAGAATGTCCCCTCCCCAGAATGCTCCTGCCCCGGAACGCCCTTGCCACAGGGGCATACATCCTGTGCATTGCACACACCCCTGGCCCCTTGGAGTTACACCTCTGCCACATGATCTTCTCTGTTGTCCAAAAGATGCGTGTGGAGTGGTTTCAATGTTCAAAAAACCCCTATTGGCACTAACAAGGCTGCAAAAGGTGTAAAAGAACCATGTGCCACTCTCATTTGTTAAAAGACTGCAGATACCTTTGAAGTGATCTTCCTGGGGGGCCCTCTGCCAGGCCTCAGGAGATGCCCCACAATGCTGCCCTTCAATGCCAGCCTTGAGAAGCGACATATATTGTGCATACTAAAAACAAGTAGCATTGAGTTATTTGGGGCTTTCTCCCAGGAAAGGTCCACAGGTCTGCAGCTGTGCTCATTTATTCTGGACATCTAAGAAATACGCTGAACTTGGTTTTTAAATAATATTATTGTCCTTCACTTACAACCCACTAGAACATAAGAACTAGCCTGCTGGATCAGACCAGAGTCCATCTAGTCCAGCACTCTGCTACTCACAGTGGCCCACCAGGTGCCTTTGGGAACTCACATGCAGGATGTGAAAAACTATATTGTGTCACTATATAACTACCTAAAAACACTTGACAACTGGCATTTTTGTGAAGGGCAATAAAACCGCTCATCTACGCTGCAGCAGGGATTCTGCCCACGTGCGCAAGAGAGGTAAAACTTGGACGCCTTTTGCTTTTAAAACATTGAGCCTAGTTGTTACATGAGTCCCCTAGATCTTAGACTCCTTCCGCACATGCAGAATAATGCACTTTCAATCCACCTTCAATGAACTTGACAGCTGGATTTTACTGGGCAGAATAGCAAAATCCTCTTGCAAACAATTGTGAAAGTGGATTGAAAGTGCATTATTCTGTATGTGCGGAAGGGACCTTAGTTCAACACTGACCAATACACACCATTGGTTTAAGAGTAATCCCTTTGGAAACCAGTGGGACTTATTTATGCGTAATCGGGGGAGGAGGGGGCTGGGGTGGGTCAGGGCTGTCACGTGCTTTGCAGATCAAAGCTAGAATCCCCACCGTTCCGAGCAGCTCTGATTGGTCCCTTCGCCCAGTGTTATGCAAATAGAACGCCTTAACGCGGAACCGTCTGGCAGCTGCTGCAGCTGTGCCTTTAGCAGTGTCCTGCTTTATGCTAATGAAGGCCGGACTTTGATTGGCCTAGAGGGCTTCGAATTATGCTAATACCCTGGTGGCTCCTCCTCCCCTCCATCCCCAGCCATCTGCCTAGCTGCGTTTTGGAGACTATTGTTAGCGGCTAAGTTGCAACTCCAGGAAACTGACTAAGAAGGGCGGGAGAGATTTTCCCTTTTCTTTTCGTGCATTGAAGTTGAAGTTGCGGCTGGAGGGACAGAAGAAACTTTGATGGGGGAGAGAAACGGCTCAGCACAACCAGGTGAGCAGCTGTCTGGTGCAGGGTCCATCTCGACCCTGTTCTGTCCCCCGCACCCCTGCCCCTATAGTCTGCTCTTTTCTGTATTTATGTGCTGGCGGGAGATCGGGGCTGGGACAGGCTCTGCATGGGAAAGAATTAGGAGCCGAAGAAATCCCACTTCAGTTTATGTAGCAACTGTTAGATCCCCGTTTTCTATCTGTGAAGATCTCCCCTTTTTGGAAAGATCTGCCCACGTGCGCAAGAGAGGTAAAACTTGGACGCCTTTCGCTTTTAAAACATCGAGCCTAGTTGTTACATGCACGTGATTTCAAGGCAAATGATTTCAACAAGCCAGATCCTAAATAAAGGAACCGTTAAAAGAGTTAAAGAACGTAGTTAGTTAAGGAGAGTCCACGAGTGCGTGTGTTTTTGCCTAGGCTGGAATCGAACCATAGTTGCTGTGGATACGTCTTGGGAAAAGAGGCATCGCCCGCTGTGAAGTTTTGTTAGTTTCAAGTTCGCTAAGCAACGGAGAACAGGGCTACAGGCCCGGAAGCGAATCGACTGCGGCTCCTTGCAAAGGCTGCCCTTCTTTCGCAGAAGTTATTTGAGTGGAAGAGTGGCAGAAAGGGATAGAAAAAAAGCCCCTCTTACCTGCTTACCAGGTAGAGTTAATGCCAAGATACGCTTATCTGAGAATCCGGCTTGATTTCCTGAAAAGTCAGAAACTCAATCTAGTGACCCAGTGGCATGCAAGTTTTCCAGTTCCCCCAAACTCTTCAGCTAGCTAGATGCTACAAAATGGGAAAGGGGAGTTTTACATGTTCTGGTTGTGGTGGGCTGTGTGGCCGTGGTCTGGTAGATCTTGTTCCTAACATTTCGCCTGCATCTGTGGCTGTCATCTTCAGAGGTGTATCACAGAGGGAAATCTGTTACAGACTTTTGGAGACTATTCAAAATCAAAATCTAATTTTAAAAAGTACATTGGGAAGGCGTTATTAGGCATGACAGACGAGTACGCTGCTGCTGCTTCTGTTACAGATAGACTCTCACAGCAGTGGGGTGCTCTCCACTGGAACCAGCCGAAGTTCCCCCCCAAACTCTTCAGCTAGCTAGATGCTGCTAAAATGGGGAAAAGGAGTTTTACATGTTCTGGCTGTGGCGGGCTGTGTGGTCGTGGTTCAGAGATCTTTGTTCCTAACATTTCGCATCGCATGCTCATCTTCAGAGGTAACATCACAGAGGGAAATCTGTTACAGACTTTTGGAGACTATTCAAAATCAAAATCTAATTTTAAAAAGTACATTGGGAAGGCGTTATTAGG
The DNA here is from genome assembly GCF_021028975.2 of Sphaerodactylus townsendi. NCBI lineage: Eukaryota > Metazoa > Chordata > Lepidosauria > Squamata > Sphaerodactylidae > Sphaerodactylus > Sphaerodactylus townsendi. Next base: position 41,302,214 of record NC_059436.1, on the reverse strand, counting down.
CATGACAGACGAGTACGCTGCTGCTGCTTCTGTTACAGATAGACTCTCACAGCAGTGGGGTGCTCTCCACTGGAACCAGCCATGATGCAGTGATGCTGGGAGAAAGGATCTCCTGCGCATTAAGTCCTCCTTTATCTCATGTCCCTTTGCACCAATTTAAGGGTTATAGAGCAGAATTTGGTAATATAGCTTTCTTGTAAAATTAGAACTGCTGCCTCTCTTTTGTGGGAATTATTAACTGATTGTAGTTAGGGTATTTTTGCTCAGTGCAGCTGAGCACATACACTTCTCTCTTGCTTGATCAGTCACACAAGTGCTAACTTTTTTAATCAATTGATTGTGTGCATATATGAATATAAGCAATCATTTTAAAGTAAGGTGAAGCTTCCTTTGTTTTTAGGTGGTGCGTATTCCCACCTGTCTAAGAGGGAGAATGCTTTCAAAGTGATGCTTGTCATCTGCATTTTTTTAAAAAAAAATCCTTTAACTTTATAACTCAGTGCATAAAAAAACTGTTACCTGGTTAAATGTGGCGGCAAAATTTAACCTGCTGGCAATACCATCCTTTTGCAATTACCCCCTTCAGAGTCCTTTGAAGTCAGGGGTCTTAGAACTCTGTTGCAATACTTTTAGAAAGTTGGAACTGAAGAGCTGTTTTAGGACTTGTAGCTGTCCAGTGTGAAGATTTTTTTCCTTATTTTGTGGCAGAGCTCCGTACCCTGCCCCAAAAACCATATCAAAAGCTACTTCAGCAACTCTGCTGATATCAAATACAGGTTGCCCTGCAGGGTGGAGGGAGAAATCAGGCTGCTGTTGAAGAAACCTAACCCCAGTGGACATGTTGGAATGATTCCTTGGAGAATGTTCTGCAGGCAAAGATAGTAAAATAATCCTGGAACAGGGGCCATATTATCCATAAGGCCAATTAGGCTGAAGCCTAGGAGCCCTGCAGGGACTAGGCGGCCATCTTTTTTTTTTGGCTAAGGCACTGTTATCAGCACCCTAGGGCTTCAGCCTTTCTGACAGGTGTTGACTGAGTGAGCAAGTTGCAAGGCACACTCGTAGTCAGCTCAGGTTCGTTTGGAGTCAGTGTGGGGGGAGGAGACAGTGGGTCAGTAACACAATGGTGTCAGGGTTGTGATGTCATGCCGCTTCCTCCCTTATGACACCTCCCTGAGAAGTACAGTCTAGTCATGACCTTGATTGCATGTGAGTGAGTAAAATTGTGAGTAAAATTCTTCAGGAGTCCCTCAAAAATGGATAGAGGACTATATATTGTGGTCTAGCACCTACCATACTTGGACCAGGTTGTCAGCTGTAGTGAAGTAAAAGATTGACGTGCAGGAGGGGGCCCAAAGTACCTGAAAGCGTAGGAGCCCAACTAGGGTTAATAAAGCCCTGCCTGGGAAATTAATTAGTGAGTATTCCCATTTTACAGATGAGCAACTGAGGCTGAGAAAGGCTTGTTTGGAATTTGTCTTTGATAACAAGGTTTTGTCTTAGAAGCGGCATGAAGTCCAGACACATATATGCAGAATATGATTCCCTCAGTACAGAACTGAAGTTTCTGGGGTACTGTGTGGTTTCCGGGCTGCTAGAACACGGCCATACAGCCCGGAAACCACACAGCGCCCCAGTGATTCCGGCCGTGAAAGCCTTCGACAATAAACTGAAGTTTCATTTGTGGTGTATCTTTAGAGATTAGATGACTTTCTTAGGAGAGTTAGATAATGTTTGGGCTGCTGCATTCTTCTCACTTTAGAAGTTGAAACTGAAGAGGTTGAATGGGTTTTGTGAATGCTCTGTGAGTGAACTCTCTTTATGCTTACTCTTAAGTCAGCATAAAGAGATTTTGAGGGGAGTTCTATTCAGAGTGAGCTAGTGCAGGGGTCTGCAACCTGTGGCTCTCCAGATGTTTATGAACTACAATTCCCATCAGCCCCTGGTGGGAATTGTAGTCCATAAACATCTGGAGAGCCGCAGGTTGCAGACCCCTGAGCTAGTGAATGGCCAAGTGGAATAAGCTCCATTCTCCAGTAGTTTTAATATACTCTGATTGAGGGGCAAAGGAATCTATCTGTATTGAGTCCCTGGTGTAAACAAAACAGTCACACTAAAGACACTCATGGGTTGCTATTTTGATTTCTCTGAAGGGAATCCACACTCAGATACTGAGCAGGGAAGCTAATGAGAGTTGTCGGATTTTAATAGAGAAAAGAGAGGAAAGTTACTTTCTGTGAGTTAGAAGTAATTTCTGCTCTGGAGGGCAATATGTGGGCAAGACATATCTAGTTAAGGGACTACCTTGAAAATCGGTGTGAGGAGAATCGTTTTGGAAAACTTACCTGACGGTAAACAAGACTTTCTGATTTAAAAAGGGGGGGGACACAATAGTTTTTCACATCTACTTATGTGCTTATATCTGTGTATAACTGCCTGATTGTAACAGCTGAAAGAAACTTAGCTAGGGAGCAGAACTGTAACCAAATAAGAAGTGAGGTCGATCAAAAGTATCCCTCCTGCAGTTTGTATTTCCAAGCCTGATAGAATTGTTCAGCTTTAGAAGTGGCTTCATTGCAGTAAATCAAGACTTTAAGGCCCCTTCTGCACACGCAAAATAATGCGTTTTCAAACCACTTTCACAACTGTTTGCAAGTGGATTTTGCTATTCTGCACAGCTTTAAAGAGCACTGAAAACAGTTTGAAAGTGCATTATTCTGCATGTGCAGAATGAGCCTTAGAATCTAAGAAGAGCTTGCTTTACTTAATTTTTAATATTTGATTCTTGTGCAAATTTATATATGTTTGTTAACCATTTCAATCATTACAATAAACTCATTAAATTCTATACAATCCAGTCAGCATATCGTAATGTACAATATGTAAGGTTAATGCTTATATGAAATATACATATGAATATATAAATTATAAATGCATTAGCTTGAACAAATTTGAAACAAAGATCAAAAGAAGGAGTTACCTTGCTATTTAAAAAACAAACAGAAAAAAACAAAACACCAAGTCTTATACAATAAATCCAATATTCCATAAAATATATACTTCATAAATGTCAACAACATTGCACAAACCAATTATATTCCCATATTTATTTAAATATTTTATTAACAAGCCCCAAGTTTTATTAAACTTTTCGGGATTGTTTCTTATTTTCCAAGTCAGTCTGTCAATAGACATTACGGATGTTATTTTCTTTTCCCATTCTTTCACTTGATTTCCATATTTTTGCGATCTCTATTTTTTACAATTGTTACTAAGAGGAATAAGTTAATATTAATTATTACTTTGTTGCTGGACATCCCTAGAATTATTTCAGGATGTCTTGCTATTTTTGTGTGAAACATTTTATCTAAAATGTCAATTATCTTATCCCAAAAGGTTTGTATTTGACAGCATTCCCACCACACGTGGATGAAGGAGGCCACTTTCTTTGTTGTATTTTGTATTGACAAAAATTGTAAATAAAATACAATCCAGGAGAGTATACTTAAGGTAGCTGAGACTACTTTGATCTTGTCAGATCTTGGAATCTAGGCAGGGTTGACCCTGGTTGGTATTTGCATGGCAACCCTTTTCAACCTTTTCCTGAGCGACTTACCATCAGCCTTAACGGGAACCACCACAGTGTTCTAAACTAGGGACAAGGTATTTCACACTATATACTGACTCCATTACTGTCCTTTTATCCTGTTCTAAGGTCGACTTAATAGACTGCTGAATAGGTGTGGAGAATACTGTGTAGACAATTTTGTTATCAACTACCAAAAAACTAAGATTTTAGTTTTGCCAAACGCCATATAAAAAGCAATAAATAAATTAACACGGTGCCAGTAGAGCAGGTCAGTCGATATAGATACCTGGGAATAATTTTTTCCTATAATCTCTGGTTACCCCATGTGCTGCTATGGCAGCTGCTACTGCTAACAGCTTTCATGCCATTGTGCGCTTCTTTATTATGGAGGGCCATGCCCTGTTCCAGCAGCAGTCAAAGTTTTTAATTCAAAAAATAGAAGCTCTCAGTTGCTATATGGTGTCTCCCATTTGTTGAACGCAGTGGATGACTCCTTGAATATGGTTCAACTCAAAATTTTTTTTCAGAAAATCATGGGCCTTCCAAATCATACAGTGCTGCCTCTGCTTAGAACTGGGCCACAAAATTGGTCTACAGGGCTTGGTTATCGAGAGCCTTTAAATTCTATTGCACTTGCATTATAATGATAATGGGCACTCTGGTTCACCTTAATAATTATCAGATACCCAGAGTAATTCATGGTTCTCGCTGATAGAGAGGAAGATCGAGTCAATTGAGGTGTACCCCTTTGACTCCCCTTCTAACTTTAACTTGTTCAGAGTCGATATAGATTATTGGAAACAAAGGTTGTTGGTAGAATGGAACTGCTTAATCCCTGGCAGCGTAGGAAGACTTGTTCACCTTTGCATCTATATTTCCATTCCCTTGCAAACTCCAACAGAATGGCCTCCCATTCATCATCTGACCAATCCAGATCAGAGAAGAGTTTTTTCACTCACGCCTAATGTTTTCCTTCTGCCATACCACGAGGTAGATATAACCTAGAAATGTGCAAAAGGGTGTGTCTATGTGGTGCAAATCAATTAGAAACATTAACTCCTACCACTCATTCCGTTGTCCTAAATCGGCAAGTATTAGAGTCAAATACTCCAGGTTGCTTTCTATGATACCTAGCGAGCTGGATGAACTAAGCAGACTATTGTTCTTATTAAATAATTCTGATGCTACATTCTGTGAAATGGCTGCGAACTTTCTGCTGGAAATATCCCACAAGCAACAGTATATATGAATCAACTTAAGTTGTTATATGTTGCAAGTTTGTATTTTGATGCGATTTAGATGTGATTTTATACTTTTTATACTGTTTATGCCAAATAAAGGCTAAATGTAATGTAAGGTATTTGCATGGGAGACCACCAAAGAAATACCAGAGTCACTACACAGAGACAGGCAGTGGCAAACTCACCTGTGAATATAACTTGTCTTGAAAACCTCAAGGGGTTGCCATAAGTTGGGGAAACAAACAAACTGTCGAAGGCTTTCACAGCCAGATTCAACTGGTTCTGGTGGATTTTCCGGGCTATGTGGCCATAGTCTGGTGGATTTTGTTCCTAACGTTTTGCCTGCATCTGTGGCTGGCATCTTCAGAGGTGTATTACAGAGAAAAGCCTGTTTCACACTGTGAAACGGACTTTTCTCTGTGATACATCTCTGAAGATGCCAGCCACAGATGCAGGCGAAACATTAGGAACAAAATCCACCAGCATGGCCACACAGCCCGGAAAACCCACCAGAACCAAAAAACAAACTGCTTTGACCTTGATGTCATCAGATCAGCATAGTCAGCCCTGGGCTAGTATTTGGATGGGAGACCTCCAACAAATACCAGGGTAATGATTTGGAGGCAGGCAATGGCATACCATCTCTGAAGGGCAGAAACAAACAATCTGCTTAAATGTGCCAAATAATTATTTTTTTCTTGATCAGCAAACCCAGATGTTACAAGCCACATTTTTGTTTCTTCTATAACCAGATTCTCCCATGAACACTCTGTTCTTTGTATATCTTTTGCAGAGCTATCCTTTTTTTTAAATGTTGTTCTGTTGCTGCAGGCTGAAAATTTCACATGGGCCCCTGTCCTCAATCCTGTCTCATGAGCATCTTTTGAACACATCTGCACACATCTCCCCATGGGGCAAACTGTGAGTCAGGCTATTCATTTGAACAAAGCCTAACACACAAGCTCTTATACACTGAAGCTCAGGCCTCGAGAACTGAATTCAGTGATCTGCTTTTGCAGTGTGTAACACCACTGTTATCTGAGGAAGCAGTGGTTTTTTTAAAAAAAACGACAACAAAATACATGTGCATGCAATGCTTAACTTTAATGATCTCTGCCACAGTGCTCGCTGACTTGAATGGATTAGACAAGTCAAGAGAGGTCTATTTAAGACATGGTGGTGAAATGGAGCTTCCATGTAGAAAAACAGTGTATCTGAATACCAGTTGCTGGGGGAAGGGAGGCTTTGGCTTCTGTGTCTTGCTTGCAGACATTTTAGGAGAACCTGTTTGGGCAAAGGCTGCCATCTCTGAGCTGAGATACTCCTGGAGTTTTGGTAGAGGCTGGGGCTGGGGAGGGGCAAGAGGGCAGAGGAGGGGTCTTAGCAGTGTACAGTTCCATAGAATTCACCCTCCAAAGCTGACATTTCCTCCAGGGGAACTGATCTCTGTAATCTGGGGATCAGTTGTAATCCTGGGAGATCTTCAGGCTTCCCCTGGAGATTGGGAAGCCAAGCCTGGGCAGCATTGCTCTGATCCAGCAAGGCTCTTCTCAGAGTCTCTCATTTAAGAAGAAGAAGAAGAAGAGGGGTTTGGATTTATATCCCCCCTTTCTCTTCTGTAGGAGACTCAAAGGGGGTTGCAATCTCCTTGCCCTTCCCCCCTCACAACAAACACCCTGTGAGGTAGGTGGGGCTGAGAGAGCTCCGAGAAGCTGTGACTAGCCCAAGGTCACCCAGCTGGCGTGTGTGGGAGTGTACAGGCTAATCTGAATTCCCCAGATAAGCCTCCACAGCTCAAGCGGCAGAGCGGGGAATCAACCCCGGTTCCTCCAGATTAGATACACGATCTCTTAACCTCCTACGCCACTGCTGCTTCTTAACTCTGCATTCCACTGAGGGCTTTAATGTTTATATTGGCTTATAGTCATTTGTTATAGAAGTTCAATAATCCTCCCAATGAGAACTTTAGTGCATGCTTTTAATGTTTATTTTAAAAAAAATGTTTTTAGAATGAGAGGATGTGTGACTAACAGGAGGGTTTGCAGTTTTCAGTGAGAGCTGAAGTTCCAACTATCTGCAGACATTTGCAAAGGAGGTGGTTTGATATTTTGCTCATAGTTCTATCTTTAGAACGCAGCGGGGATTTTTTTAAAGAAACGGCTTGAAAAATGAGCAAATTAAAATGACCACAATGGCTTTGGAGGCTAATGACATCTCAGCAGTGGCGTAGGAAGTTAAGAGCTCGTGTATCTAATCTGGAGGAACCGGGTTTGATCCCCAGCTCTGCCGCCTGAGCTGTGGAGGCTTATCTGGGGAATTCAGATTAGCCTGTGCACTCCCACGCACACCAGCTGGGTGACCTTGGGCTAGTCACAGCTTCTCGCAGCTCTCTCAGTCCCACCTACCTCACAGGGTGTTTGTTGTGAGGGGGGAAGGGCAAGGAGATTGTAAGCTCATTTGAGTCTCCTACAGGAGAGAAAGGGGGGATATAAATCCAAACTCTTCTTCTTCTTCTTCATACCACAGAAACATTTTATACCTGCACGGCATCAGAAGAGCCTTGCCAGATCGGTTCACTGGTCCACCTAGTCCAGTGATGGCGAACCTATGGCACGGGTGCCAGAGGTGGCACTCAGAGCCCTCTCTGTGGGCACTCACAAATAGAGTCCCCCCCCCCCCCACATCTAGGCTGGCCTGGGCCGCTGGGCTCAATTATTAGCATTAAACCTAAGACATAGTTTTGGGGAAGCAGTGTAGGTAACCCTGTTAAGCACTGTTAAACCCCCTGATTTTCATGCGAAGAATTAAAGCACGATCCATTACCTGGGAGTAAGCTTGTTTGCTGGCAATGGGGCTTGCTTCTGAGTAAACCCTCCTAGGGTCATGATTCACCCATTAGAAGAGCTGCACGGTTGCTTCAAAGCAAAGCCACCGACTACCACCAAGCTTCCTCCTGAGTAACGCACACCTCAGAGCCAATCTTTTTTTCAAAACTATAACCTCAGCATTCAGGTTAAATTGCCATGTTGGCACTTTGCGATAAATAAGTGGGTTTTGGGTTGCAATTTGGGCAATCGGTCTTGAAAAGGTTCGCCATCACTGACCTAGTCCATCATCCTGTCTCACCCTGGCCACTGGTGGCCTTGTAGGGCCAATAAACAGGGCATAAAAGGTCTTCCCCTGATGTTGCCTTTCAGCACTGGTATCCAGCAGTTTGCTGCCTCTGCCTGTTGTGGGAGGAATGTCACAGTGGCAAGCTCCATCATTCATCCAGTTACATGACTGTACAGAGGGAGACCTTGGCCCCTTCCACACATGCAGAATAATGCACTTTCAATCCACTTTCACAATTGTTTGCAAGTGGATTTTGCTATTCTGCATAGTAAAATCCAGCTGCAAAGTGCATTGAAAGTGGATTGAAAATGCATTATTCTTCATGTGCGGAAGGGGCCCTTGCCTCACCAGTTGAGCATGTCTTTTTGAGGAAGGAGGTCTTGGGTTCCATTCTTGACATCTGCAGTGAAAGGCTCAAACTTAGCAGCTCTTGAGTAAGGCCTTTTGCTGCCTGAGACTAGAGAGCCTCTGCCTGTCCATCGGAAGCACACTGGGTTAATCTTAAGTGTGCTTCTGTTCCTTAGCCTTAACTCACTCCATGATACCATTAACCCACTTTAAGGGTCCATGGTCACTGAGGTAAATGTTTTTATTTACTGTATTATTTGTATCCTGCCTTATCTTCTGAGATTCAACTGTTTGGAACTCTTTACATTTCTCATATGAGCTTGTCATGTGTGTTTGTCTTTTGAGCCAAGCAACATGCGCCTCTGCTCCATTAGGACTGAGGTAAATCCTGAATAGTGCACAGATGGGCTGTAGAAATGTTAACAAGGTAGCAGGAGGTGCCTGACAGAAAATTCTGAATTCCAAAAGCCTTTGGGCAAGTTCAGTCCCCAGTATCTTCAGGTAAAGGACTGTTTGGAAGACAGTCATTTTTGTACCTCTAAATAAATATTGTGCCAGTCAGAGCAGATAATGCGACTCCAGACGGACCAATGACCTTTTCATCTTCAATTGTTTTTCACTTACTAATTTGAAACATTTTTGTACCTCCTTTCCAACCAATCAGGGTCCCCAAGGCGATGAACTTAAGAACACTGAAACATTTTTTAAAAAGTTTAAAATGGTAAAATAATTCAATAAAAACACCAACTGATAACACCAGAATTAGGGAAGAGGGCCAATTATTCAGGGTATGCCAAGCAAACAAAAAGTCTTCACATACTGGTGAAAGACATCAAGAGAGGGAGACAGATGGATCTCCTCATACTGGGAGAATAGGCCATACAGGTTCACCTCTCTATGTGAACTAGGGTTTGCCTGGTCTGCCCCACTGCCCGCAGGGAGTGGAAAGGTGAGGTTGCCAGCTCCACGTTGAGGAATTCCTGGAGATTTGGAGTAAAGCCTGGGGAGGGCAGGGACCTCAGTGGGTTCAGTGACATAGGATCCACCATCCAAAGTATCCATGTTCTTCTAGGGCACTGGTGTCAAACTCACGGCCCTCCAGATGTTATGGACTACAGTTCCCATCATCACCTGCCAGCAACATGCTGGCAGGGATGATGGGAACTGTAGTCCATAACATCTGGAGAGCCGCGAGTTTGACACCTATGTTCTAGGAAACTGATCTCTGTAGTCTGGAGATCTGCTGTAATTCCAAGAGATCCCAGGTCCCCTCTGGAGGCTGATATCCTTAATGTGAATCGGTGAAAACTGGTTCATGGTGGAAAGAGAGAGCCTTAGATGGGTGTGTATAAATTGTTTCCAGAATATACCCCACCACCACACACATGGAGAGAGAGAGAGATACATTCATTTGTTCTGGAATGCCATGAGCAAAATATCTCAGTTTGTGGATTTTCAACCAGAGAGTCAGCACTACATCACATGAGTGGTAGATTCTTAGCTGGTGAACTGGATTTGTTTCCCTCACTCCTCCACATGAAGCCTGAAGCCTGATGAACATGAAGCTTGGGTTACTCACAGTTCTCTCAGAATTCTCCTATCCCCACCTACCTCACAAGGTGTCTGTGGTGGGTAGTGGGAGGGAAAGGAGTTTGTAAGCTACTTTGAGTCTCCTAATAGTTGAGAAAAGCAGGGTATAAATCCAAGCTTTTCTTCTTCTCTCTCCCCACCCCCCAAGGCACTGCGGATGGCATATGTTGTCCCTTATTTTATCCTTATGAAAGACCAATGAGGTTGAGAGAGAATGACTAGCTCGAGGCTATTCTGTATACATAGCAGGATGGGAAAATTAGAGTTGCTAAATTCAGGCTGGGGAATTCCTGGAGATTAGGGTGTAGATCGTGGGCAGCAGGTTTCATGGAGAGACCTCAGCAGGGTATTATGGCATAGAGTCCACCCTCCAAAGCAGACATTTCCCCTAGGAAAGCTGATATCCGAAGATCAGGAGAAATTCTGAGAGATCTCCAGGCTTTACCTGAAGGTTAGTGGCCTTAAGGAGAATCCGAGACCAGGACTCCTTGGTAGATAATCCACTGGTCCCAAAAGGTGTGTTCCTCCTGTCCCAACAATGTGTACGTCTTTTATTTAATTTGCCCCTTACTGGTAGATACAGGAGTAGGGAGTCACCGATGCAGAAACAATGAGAGTCACGTGCATGAAACAGTCTGTGTGGACCACAATACGTTCAGGGGGACCAGGAACCATTGTTGTACTAGTTCGGACCTGTCTGGGCTGATGGCTTCCATGCTTTCTCTGGATCTCTGAAACTTGCTTCTCTGATCTCTGAGCCTTTTCTTATAGCTGGGAAATGAAAACATCTGGAACTAAGGGGCACAGGAACGGGGCTGGGTGGGAGGAACTGAGATTTACTGTGGCCTCCTGCTAGATTCCTTTCCAAGCTAACCTACAGCTTTTCCTGTTAGCAGCCTCTTGGGAGTGGGGGGGGGGCATGGCTGTGTCTGAGCATTTGTCTGTGGAAGCGGGAGACAAATTTGTGGCTGGGGGAAGATGGATAATCAGATTAACAGAGCTGGGTCGGCTTTTCATCTCGCAAAGGCAAGGAGAGGGGGAATGGTTTCTGTTTCCTCTTCCTTTCTCTTTATAATGGGGGAGGGGAAAGACTGGCCAGAGTTTCTGGATAAAATACTAGTTTGCTAGTAGTTGATTTCTAAAAGGGTCAGGTGCTAAGCCACCCCAGGTGAGATGCTGATGCCTCAAGGAGGGATGGAATTTTAGATAGAAGTAAGATTGAACAGCTACGCATTTTGCTTGGAAGGCTGAAACAAAAAAAATGCAGAGTTTGAGAACAATGCTGTTGTGTTCAGAAGTGCAAGCTGAAGATTTTCATGAGATGTATTGATGAGAACCAGTGTAGCCTATACAACATTTCTATACTGCAGAGGCGTAGCTCCAAGGGACAGGGGGTGCGCCCCGTGGGTGTGTGGCAGGGGCATGGTGGTGGTGTTTCGGGGTGGGACGAAGGTGGAGGAGAATGACCCACTAGTGCACTGGGCTCTTTCCCCCCCTTGCTACACCTCTATTGTACTGTTAAGTAGTATTTAGATAGGAGACCTCAAATGACTACCAAGATCATGATTTGGAGGCAGGCCATGGCAAACCACCACCAAACGTTTCTTGTCTTGAAAACCCGTACAGGGTTGGGTAATGGTTTGCCCTCCCTGCCTTTGCTTCATGACCCCGGCAGTCCTTGGAGGTCTCCTATCCAAATACTACTTTGGGTCAGGGTTGAGAGTGTACCACTGGCCCAAGGTCACCTAGCAGGTTCCTGTGGTATGAATGGAGAGTGTGACATCTGAACCACTACACCACATTGGTTCTTTCTGTTGCTACCAGTTAGGACAGGTAACCCCAACATGATGCACCAATGGTTTAATCCAGTATAAGACACTTCCTTGTGGTTTGCCTAATTCTACACTTGCATCACACTACAAATAATAACCCAGATCCTAGATTTCTTCACCATACCCTTTAAAAATCCATTAAATAAGAACCAATCCTAACATCAGGGTTGTTGTGAGTTTTCCGGGCTGTGTGGCCATGGCCTGGTAGATCTTGTTCCTAACGTTTTGCCTGCATCTGTGGCTGGCATCTTCAGAGGTGTATCACAGAGAGAAGTCTGTTACACACTATGTCTAGACACAGTGTGTAACAGACTTCTCTCTGGGGTGTATATTCAGAGGTGTATCCCAGAGAGAAGTCTGTTACACAGTGTCTAGACGCAGCGTGAAATAGACTTTTCTCTGTGATACACCTCTGAAGATGCCAGCCACAGATGCAGGCAAAACGTTAGGAACAAGATCTACTAGACCATGGCCACACAGCCCAGAAAACCCACCACAACCAGTTGAATCCGGCTGTGACAGCCTTCAACAATACATCTAACATCAGGGATTTCTCTGACCACCATTGAGCTGTGGCCTTTCCCCCTATTGGCCAGGACCAATTTCACATCTGCTCCTAAAAGCTTTTTTAAATCTCTCCTAGCAGATGCTGAGCTTTCACTGAAAGTCAGTAATGCAGTTTTAAATTTGTTTGCATCCATTTTCTATATTGACTGATAACTAGGCAAAACTCACAGCTCAGCCTTTTTGTAAGTGTGTATGTGTGTATATGACCTCTGAACAGATGCCATTTCTATCTCAAGCACGTTTTTAATTCTTCGTGCACCATTTTCCCTTTTCATAGAGTGCTGTACAATTTAAATCGCTCTCACTATCCTTCACTTTGACATCTGTAGTCCACAGAAGAAATTCCATTTTCATCAATGCCAAGTTCCTCCATGTTTGTCGTAAATTACTCCTACTGCCTGTCAGTTTCCTTCATTGATACTCTTCCTAGGGCTCTTCAGGAGAAACTGGCAATGCTGTTAGAGATGGAGGAGAAGGAAGGCTGGCAATTTCTCTGCTGGGCCTGAATTATTTCCTGTAGGTTGTTTTTGCCCACACACAAGAGCTGAGCAATCTCAGAGCTAGGAAGATTTCGCTCTGTTAGGTCAGATTGGCTAGGAACCGGTTCGTGCTATCAGCTACAGGGCTCACCTAGGCTTGTTGGCAGGATGCACTTCTGGTACGAGGCACCACATTTTGCAAAACAATTCAGGTAAATGCGGACAACTAAAGACATCGAGAGATTTTTCCTATGCCGCTCTCAGCTTCTCTTATGGAAGGGCAAATAATGTTTTCTCATTTTGGATCGAGAGATGTTCTTGCAACATCACCCATGGCACAGGAGTTCTGGGTCTGAAACAAAATCTTGTGGGGGACTATGCGTATTCCTTGTTTGCCGGAATTATTCTCAAAGGTCTCAGGATCACTATGCTGTTGGCGACCCATGACCTGGATAGCCCCAGGCTAGCCCCATGTGTCACATCTCAGAAGCTAAGCAGAGGGTCTGCCCTGGTTAATATTTTAACCAGCAGTGGCGTAGGAAGTTAAGAGCTCATGTATCTAATCTGGAGGAACTGGGTTTGATTCCCAGCTCTGCCGCCTGAGCTGTGGAGGCTTATCTGGGGAATTCAGATTAGCCTGTACACTCCCACACATGCCAGCTGGGTGACCTTGGGCTAGTCGCAGTTCTTCAGAGCTCTCTCAGCCCCACCCACCTCACAGGGTGCTTGTTGTGTGGGGGGAAGGGCAAGGAGATTGTAAGCCCCTTTGAGTCTCCTGCAGGAGAGAAAGGGGAGATATAAATCCAAACTCTTCTTCTTCTAATGGGCAACCTTCAAGGAATACCAGGGTCATGATGCGATGGCAGGCAATGCCAAACCACCCCAGAAGCTCTCTTGCCTTGAAAACCCTATGGGCTTCCACAAGTCATCTGTGACTTGACAGCAAACACGCCCACACACACCCCTCCAGACACACACACAAAATATGTTGGCTTATTGTTTTCCCCACGCACCTCCCCTCTCCTTCTTGTGAACTGTTGACTTCCTTCCTCTTTCCTAGCTACTTTCTCTGTTGCAATACTTGGCTGTTCTGCTTCCCGTTTTATTTGCTTTTTGAAATGTTCCCTTTCCCCCAGAACCATATTGCCAGCCAGGCACTCTGTATCTTCAGCCCAGTGTTCTGCAACAGGTTTGCTGTGGTAACACTAGCTCCCTGTTTTTGGTTTCCATTGAGTGTGCTGGTTCTCTTGGTGCTCAGACCTTGGGGGCGGGCAGGACTTGGCAGTAGACTCGCGGTGCCTGGTGGGCCAGATGAATGCAAACGGGGACAGAGGGTGGCAGCTAGAACCATCAGGCAGAAGTGCCTGGCTGTGCCTGATGCCTCCAGAGGAGGCCAAAGGAGATGGAGCGGGATAGCAAATAGCATCATCGAGGGAGATGCAGTCCCATCTTGCTTTGTTTATTTGGGCAGCCCTTAGCCTGACAGATGCAAGCGTGAATCACTCTCTGGCCTCACTAGCCACAAACACGTCTAGACTCGATCAGGGGTTTTAATTGTTTGGACTGCCAAAAAAAACAGTTTGACTGCCCCAAATTGTCCCTGTGCCAGCTGTCCAAATGCAAATTCTCTGCGGATCGCTTGATCGTCTGGGAAGGCTCAACACGAAGACAAGGGGGGGAACCATCTTTCCTTTTCTCTTGGATTATCTGTAGTTCATAGGAAACTTGAAAGAGGGAAGGAATGGTTTCTGTGCATCACACTTCTATCTCACTCTTACTCCAAGGAATTCAGGCTGATTCTTGTGACAACCCTATGAAGTAGATTAGGTGTGTATTGGGGGCAGGGGGTTATGTGTCATTGGTTCTTAGTCATTCAGTAAGCCCTATGGCAGAACAGCCATCTGAAACGCAGATGGCAGATGACTCCTAGTCCTGCATTCAAACTGCTTTACCCCTTGGGCTTTATACTACATAGTACACTTTAAAAATATATAGATATTTAATTTGCATTTCTGCAGAATCACAGTGTGAATCACAATTCATACTAATTATGTAACCTACTAATTGCGTTACCTATCCTGATACCCTGATTAGCAGAATAGATCAATTGCAAGCTACGTAAATAAATAGTTTAACCCTGGATAAATATTTTCAATATTCCATCTTCTGATCTGTACCTTTTGACCATAGAGCTGCCAAATGATTAGGAGGGGTGTGAGGGAAAACCCTGTCTTTCTTCTTCTGCCCCTTTAATAGAGATTTGATTTACAGAAATCGGCAGGATAAATGCTGTGTGTGTGTGTGTGTGAGAGAGAGAGAGAGAGAGAATGAATGACATGGAGGTAAACCAGATCGTCCACTAATTGCTGCCAATGAAATAAGGCAACTGTAGGGACGGTTTCAAGACTCTATTTGCCTTTCAGGGCTCCCTCCAATTTCAATTTGACTTTCCATGATTGGGGAGGGTGTCCTGTTTTGGATGTGCAGTTTGAGTTCCCTGAAAATGATCACCCCCTCCCCTGGAGGTGAGGATGAATCTGGTATGTGCCATGTTGGAGTGACTGAGTGCCAGCTGTGCTGCTCTGAACTACGCAGAACAGCGATATGCTGCCTCAAATAATGGAGGGCCCATTATCTTGTTGTGACCCGTCGCTCCTGATAGGTCTCTCCTCCCTGAATCTGTCTGATCTCCTCTTAAAGTCATCTGAGCTAGCCCCCCTCATGCCATTATGTGAGGGCCATTTTGAGAAGTTAATTGTACATTATGTGATGAAATCAGTTTCATGGAGTGCCTGGAGGTTAGTGGAAAGGGAGGAAGTTCTCTCCGTCCTTTGTATATAGCCTCATAAACTGGGTTTCACCAGTAACAATGCTTAAATACACTGTCTCCGTCATGAAGAATAAACCTGCAGGGTCCAGTACTATTATTATTCTCAAGTTGCAGATGTGGATCAAAGAGACTACGCTACGCAAAGGGATTTGAGCAAGGGTTGCAGGACAGCAGTCCTAGTGCGTTCATGCTTGACCTTACTAGGGTATGAAATTCCTCAGAGTTTGGGCATCTGCTTTGCATGCAGAGGTTACCAAGTCCAATCTCCAGCTTCTCCAACTAACATTGGAGAGCTGCTGGCCGTCAGAACAAATTAAACCATTTGCGCTGACAGACTGTACACAAGGCTGCTTTGGTCCATTTGTTCAGCATTCCAAATTATATCAAATTCTCACACACAAAGTGCCTTTCAGCCCCTTGGGCACGTTCATGAAAGACAGGCAACAATAGGCCTCTGGATGGCCATAGAGAAAAGCAATTTTTCTCTCTGTCTCACAATTCTAGAACCAGGGGGGATCCATTGAAAATGCTGGGGGGAAGAATGAGGACTAATAAAAGGAAACATTTCTTCACGCAACGCATGATTGGTGTTTGGAATATGCTGCCATAGGAGGTGGTGATGGCCCCTAACCTAGATAGCCTTAAAAGGGGCTTGGACAGATTTATGGAGGAGAAGTCACAGGGCGGGAAACAGCAGCGCCCCAGAAGGCAGTGCAACAGCCTTCCAAAAATCGGGACAATTGAAATAAACCGCGGGACACGGGACAAATTGTTTGAAGGCGGGACTGTCCCGCCAAAAGCGGGAGGTCTGGTCAGCCTATGCATGTGAGCTCCCAAAGGCATCTGGTGGGCCACTGCGAGTAGCAGAGTGCTGAACTAGATGGACTCTGGTCTGATCCAGCAGGCTCTTCCTTATGTCCTTAAGTTTGTAGTTTTCAGCCTTCTGGTGTGCCTCTGATTTTAGACTTGGGCCTGAATTACATGCACATGCACAATGGCTGTTTTATGTTGCAGAAAAAAACCAGGTTCAGGAAACGGCTGTAAAACTTGACAGGTAGTGTGTCCCATTTCCATAAACCGCAACCCTGCCTGCAGGTTTGTCAGCAGCTTGTGGGAACTGAGCAATGCATGGATTTTCCATATACCTACAGCTTCCTTTCAGGGAAACCAGAATCTTTATTTTTCCAGGGTTCTAGTTTAGGTGAATGGGACCTGTATGCACATAGAATGTCCACACATGACACAGTTCACATGAGATGTCAGCCACGTACATCAGGTGCACTGTGGGGGCCCACATACTCCAGTGCACTTCCCAGTTTGTATGTATGGGACATCTGCAGAGGGCTTATTGAAACAGGAAAATGCTGGCAGGCAGTCTTAACCCTTCCCTTCTCTGTGAGTTCTCTGCTCCAATTACACCCCCCCCCCTTCCCCTCCAGCTCTTGCTGAAAAACTTAGACCCCGAGGAGACAGGGTTGAAAACAGGCTTCCCTCTTCATTTTGCTCATCTGATCCCTTCTCTTGTTTTCATGTATGTCTGATGTCTAATATTAATTCTGTCACAAGTTGCCCTGTGGAAGGCACTGACCACAGTCAGCCAAGACAGAGGTCAGCTGCTTTTTGCAACAAAACAGCCCTGGGTGGGAACGTTTCTTCTGTACCAAAGACATCAGGCTTCTCATTGGCGTGGAGTGGGCTTTTTTGGCAGGGCTCCTCTGTTTGCAACAGTTATGTAACAGAAAAAAACAGGCAAAGTTTTCCCTCTCTTGGGGGTGGGGGGGGGGCACTTCAGCTTCATTCCTGAGTCTTCTTTTGTGCCTTGTGCTTTCACAATTTCAGCTACTGAAGTGTAACAAAAAGTGTGGTGACAAGTTGCAGCCAACTCATGACAGCCCTTTTCACAGGGTTGTAAGGCAAGAGATGAGCAGAGGTGGCCTTTCTCTGCCTAGCAGCTAGACTTGCCAGCTCTGTTGGGAAATACCTGGAGATTTTGGGGGTGGAGCCTACAGAGGGAAGGTTTTGGGAGGCAGGACTTCAATGGAACATGAAGCTTTGGGGGGTGGGAATTCTGTGGCAATCTACCCTGCTGAGGTTCTTCTCTCCAAGCCCCATCCTCCCAAGGATCCACATCCAAAATCTCCTGGTATTTTGTAATTGGCAACCCTAAGCTCGGTGGGGGCAGCCCTTTTCCCCAGTGGGCTGACCTGGCTCGCTGAGTCCTGGTGGTCATAATGACCAATCTGTCTAAAGTAGGGGCGACCAACCTATAGTGCTCCAGATGTTCATGGACTACAATTCCCATCAACCCCTGCTAGCATGGCCACTTGGCAGGGGCCGATGGGAATTGTAGTCCATGAACATCTGGAACACCATAGGTTGGCCAGCCCTAGTCTAAAGTTTCCAAGAGGTCTGGAGAAAAATGTCTCGCTGTTGGCGTTTACTAGGCGATGTTTACAGCGGTGTTTGCCATTGTCTTCCCCAGCTTTTCATGGCATGGAGGTCAATAACATCCTATGGCAAATAGCTTCCCGTTATGCCACTGGTAAGGGGACGAGACACTGGTTTCTCCAGGTAGTTGGAAACCTGCCCCAATAGGGTTGCCAGTCTTCAAGTGGAGCCTGTAAATCTCCAGAAATTTCACTTGATCTTCAGATGGCAGAGATCAGTTCCCTTTGAGAAAATGGCCACTTTGGACCGTGGACTGTATGGCATTTATGCCCTGCTGAGGACAATTTCCTCCCTCCTCAAGCGCCCCCTCCCACGAATCTCCAGGTATTTATCCATCTGGAGTTGGCAACTCTAACCACTGAGAGTATGCAAGCCAAAGGAATTCCTGGCTCCATGGACCAACGTTTCTTTGTAACGTCTTAAGGTAACCCATTCCAAAAATGGAGGAGTGGATTATAAAAGTACCAAAATTTAGGACCGCAGATAAGTTAACAACATATTTTTAAAAAGAGAATCTGGATTCTTAAAAAATACATGAATCCACTGCTAGAGTATTTAATTAAGTTAGATCGAATTGAATATTCTCTAATAATGGAAAATTAATTGTACATTAGATGAATATGATCAACTTTAAAATCATGAATACCCCTCAAGAGAAGTTATGAAGATAATAATGGAATTGCAAGTGAGTTTTGGGTTACATTTTCTTTTCCAATACTGTAATATATTATAGAAGACGGATCATTTGCTTCATGACGAAGAAGTCTTAATTCTAAATTACTTTGTAATGGTAACAAATCTAAGTTGTTTGTTTTAATGTTAATGTAAATAAAGTTTGGTTATTGTGGGTTCTCCAGGCTGTGTGGCGGTGGTCTGGTAGATCTTGTTCCTAATGTTTTGCCTGCATCTGTGGCTGGCATCTCCACAGGTGTATCATGGTGGGAAGTCAGTTACACACTGTGTCCAGTGTGTAACAGACTTCAGTGTAACACACTTATCTTCAGTGTAACAGTGTGTAACAGACTTCCCTCTGTGATACACCTCTGGAGATGCCAGCCACAGATGCGGCCGAACCATTAGGAACAAGATCCACCAGACCACGGCCACACAGCCTGGAAAACCCACAACAACCTTTGAATCCGGCAGTGAAAGCCTTCCACAATACTTTAAAGAAAGTTTGTTTTTTAAAAATTTTTTAAAAAAAACACTTCAGTTTAAAGCCAACAAACCAGATTTGATCAGACTGACATATCTTTATAATCAACCTAATCGCTTAAGATCACAGCCTGTCAAAATAGTACACACAACAATCCTTGGAAATTAGCATAATGACTGCTGTCCACAGAGTTTGGCGTTAGCACCCAGAGCTCTGGCTGAGCCTTCTCCTCCTCCTCCTCTCCTTGGAGGCTGACTGAACAATATGTTGACAGAGAATGTCTGCCTTTGGAGCTGATGGCTGCTCTCCAGAAACTGTGATTTCTCTTTCTCAACATTTTTGCAGCACTTTTGCAAGGCCTTGGCGATGGCAGCCGCTCAGAAAAGGTAGATGCATGAATGAGAGGCACACATGCCAGAGACTCTATTGGATGTTCTTGGTGCTTCCGGCATCTGCTTTCAGAGGGCGCGGGGGAAGTGCGGGGGAGGGGGGAAAAGTCTGCCTGCCGCCTCTTTTTCTGACAGCACAGCCAGGAATCCGCCAAGGCATCTCGGAAACGTCAGGCCAGGGGCTGGCATTTTGGACTGAGGCGATAAGTGACCAGGGAGCAACTTTCTGGGGTTCGCCTCTGTCAGGTCTCCGTGATGGCCCAGAGACTAGAGACGTGGAGAGTGCTGGGATGGGGCCCAAAAAGGAGAAATGTTCTGAAAACCAGCCAACAAGTAAGCTAACGTAGCTGCCTTCGTGGCCTGTGTAGCTGAGTGGGAGGGGATGCTGAGATGTCAGAAGCCCTCGCAATCTCGAGAGTCGAAACAGAGAGTCGCGGTCTTGCTGCAGCTTGTTCAGAACAGGAGAGGGAAGTGACACAGGGGGCCCCTTTGAGGAAGGGAGAGGGTGCAATGATATTGCTACATGCATCCCCAAATGCCACAGAGTTCCACTGCTGTAAAGTGTCATGCAAACTAGATTTAATCACCTTTTTCTGAAAGCGAGTGCTGGTGTTTGAAGCATGCCCCGCCCTCATATGCAAGGTGAAAGTAGCTGTTCTCATCTCAAGGATTACTTTGCATCTTCTCTGCTGTTGCACATTGCTGCAGGCATTTCAACAGCACCTGCTGCACGCATTTCCTTTGCA
Organism: Sphaerodactylus townsendi; assembly: GCF_021028975.2. Lineage (NCBI taxonomy): Eukaryota > Metazoa > Chordata > Lepidosauria > Squamata > Sphaerodactylidae > Sphaerodactylus > Sphaerodactylus townsendi. The sequence goes on along the minus strand of NC_059436.1, from coordinate 41,281,885 downwards.
ATAACCGGGCTTCGGTATTTGGTCCTTGCGGTTAGAAATCTACAAGAAAGAACATGATTGTTTCACGGCTTTATTAATAATCTATCCCCTTTTGACTGTTCGTTCTTTTCTCCTCTTTTTACGTGATATAGCTCCTCTCAACTGTTCTGTTTTATCTGTTTAACCAACACCTTTTACCTAAAATAAGATGGTCCCCGTGTTTGAAGTGAGCCACTACTGCTTTGTTGGAGTCAGCACCAGTAGTTGAACTTAAAAATCTGATAATCACCGCAAAGGCACCAGAGGAGGGAATCCCCCTCTTCGAAAATCTACTAACTTTAATGGCAAACACCCTTAGTAATGATGCTGATGCTAGGAATAACAAAAGTCCCAAGATCAGTGAATGGTTTGACAGAGAGTGCATCAAGACCAACAATTAAATCCAGTCTCTTTACAGAATCCTCTGTAAACTAAGGCTCATTCCGCACATGCAGAATAATGCACTTTCAAACTGCTTTCAGTGCTCTTTGAAGCTGTGCAGAATACCAAAATCCACTTGCAAACAGTTGTGAAAATGGTTTGAAAACACATTATTTTGCATGTGCAGAAGGGGCCTTAGAGACAGTCTTACTCTTTCTAGACCAGGGCTCTGTAACCTGTGGCTCTCCAGATGTTCATGAACTACAGTTCCCATCAGCCCCTGCCAGCATGGCCAATTGGCCATGCTGGCAGGGGCTGATGGGAAATGTAGTTCATGAACATCCCTAGGAAGAGCTTGATTCTAGAAGCTCTATTCCAGAACTTTCCTTGATTTGAGAAAAAAGAGAAATATGCCCACGATACGCCAATAAAGAATAGGCTTTACTTTAAAAAGCAATGCAGCCATGGAGGGGATGTGGCTCAGTAGCAAAGCATCTGCTTGGAATGCAGGAGGTCCTAGGTTTGATCCCCACTATCTCCAGTTGAAAGGACCGGGCGGTAGGTGATAAAGACTTCATCCTGAGTCCCCAGAGAGCCACTATCAGTCTGAGTTGACACAAAAGCGACTTTGATGTGGCAGTAATCTAAGTCAGCATAAAATAGTTTCATGTGTGTTCTGCAGTCTTCTCAGGGGTTTGAATTATGCCTTTCCATCACAACCATCTGTAAGTTCAGTAAGGCTGTCTGCGTGTGAATAGCTTACGGTCCCCCAGTGAGTCTCCCGGTCGAGTGGGGATTTGAACCAACTCTATGCCGCCGTATCGGCTCTCCCTGGAGACAGGATGCATCTGTTCCCCACTTGCAGGTTTAGTACGTAAGAAAGCTGGGGAGGGTACGCCACCTTGAACCGGGAGAGATTTGCCCCAGAATCCTTCCGTAACATTGGGAAGAGCTATCCTAAGTGGTTCTACTCATAGGGTTGCCAACTCTGGATGGAGAAATACCTGGAGATTTTGCGATGGAACCTAGGAAGGGTTGGGGTTGGGGAAGAGAGGAACCTCAGCTGGACTCACAATGCCTTAGATAGAGCCCCCCTCCAAAGTTGCTGTTTTCTCCAGTGGAATTGATCTCTGTTGTCCTGAGATCAATTGTAATAGTGAGACATGTCTCCAGGCCCCATCTCCAGGCCCCTATTTACCCAGAATCCTGTTTGATGGATTTCCAGGAATCTTGGGGTTTGATCTGCAGCAACTAGCCGGGGATAGCAATTAACTTCATGCCATGCACAAGTTCACATACTGATCCTGTTAAGTGCACATCAGCAAACCTGGGTTGGGGGGTGGGGGGGTAATTTATAGGTCAATTGGCAGTTTTGTGCCCACAGCAGTTTGTATTTCAGAAAAGTTTCTTGCTGACAACAGCTCAGCTTAGCATTGATCCAGACTGTGCCTGATTCCCAAGTGGGTAAATTACTGTCTCTGGCTTTCAGGCTTGCCTTGTTATTTTTGTTTGGGTGGTTTGTTACTCCCAGGTGGAAAGTTGTATAAAACAAGATGAGTGTCTTGTGGGTGGATTCTCTGCATATTCTTTTGAAAGCTGCTCTGACCAAGTTCAGTCTGGCATATATTTCAGTCTGTAGGCATGGGATGCTTGCAGGATTTGATCACTGGGGTGTGATGCCAGATGCCCCTTATTATCATTATTATCATTAATTATTAACTATTTAATGATGGATGCTGCTGCTATAGTTTTAAGGTTTTGTATTTTAACTGGGGTTATTCGATTTGTTTTATTATGTTTGTTGTTTGCTGTACACCGCCCTGAGCCCTTCGGGGGGTAGGGCGGTTTATCAAATCGAATTAATAATAATAATAATAATAATAATAATAATAATAATAATAATAATAATAATAATAATAATCACTATACAAAAAAGTAGCATTCTAGGGAGCCTTAACTTTCTCCTTGGTACACTATATTTCTACATGCAGAAACCTTTTATTTAGCTTGCACCAAAGGTTGTCAACCTCAGGTTTGGCCTGGAGATGGAACACAATGGTTTTTTTTTTAAAAAAAACTACTGTATATAACTGTAACTTGTGTGTGAATTTATGTTGCCCCCCCCCCCCCATCTTGATGGCACATGGTGGGGCGGGAGCTAGTCTTTTCAGGTCAATATCGTTGCCTCTTCAGGTTGGTCAGTATATTTCTCTCTCCTGCTCCACTTCAAAGGGTTAATCATTGTCAGATTGCATTGGATTCCGTGACTTGTCTCAAGTAACATGCAGAAGAGCTGAGGTTTTTGCTTGCAAGGAGATCAGGCTTGGTTGTCTTGCTTGCGAAACATTCCTGGGTACGCTGTGTTTGAAAACCATGAGTGGAGCAAGAAGCCCTTAAAATTACTCCAAGCTGAAGTGAAATTGGTGCAATTCGGCTGTGGTTGGGTGATACAGGCCAGACCTATTAGCAGAAGGGCCATAGGTCATTGCTGAAAGACATTCTCTGCCTGTACCAGGGACACACTTCGATCTCAGGTATGGTATGTCCAATTTAAAAGATCTCAGGTTGGTAGCATGCACTGGGCTGGAAAGACCCAGTCTCTGCCTGAGATCAGTCAAAGCAGACAATCCGAGATTAATATAACTTGGTTGTAGAACAGCTTTATGCGGTTATAGTTTATAATTTGCTGTCTCCTCTTGTATTTTTGCATAGCTGTCCTTTGCCCCAAGCTTTCCAGTGTGAGCAGAGAGGAAAAATTGGTAATATTTTCCCAGCATGTATGTATGTGTTTTAATCAGTAATCCAGCATTCTTTAAGCTACCAGTTACTGACTTAAGTTTCAATAAATGCACATAATGCAAAGTCTCAAGATGTATTTTTGAGATGCCTGAAAGAAAGACGTAGCTTTTTTTTTAATGTGACCATGTTTCTGGTTTAATAAGCAAAAGCTACCAATCATTTTAAGCAAAGGGGGAAAGGGGTGGGGGGAAATTCTACTTCAGTTTTTCCTATGCAGTGGCCGGTGTCTTGAGCATCTCTGCTCTCTAAAAGACTTTCCTTGTGAGTCTCATCAATTAAGCCACAAGTAAAGCTTTAGTTCCCAATTCACTGCAAGTAAAATACAAAGGCTCACAACACCCAGTTCTCCTCCCCTCAGGCCTTTTTGTGCCCTGTAGCCAGGACTGGCGGTTCCTGAAAGGCTCAGCGATCTTCTATTTGCAGCCAGAAGAGACCCAGCCCTGGTTTGGAGACGCTGCTGTGGGTTTTATTTTGGTTTGAGGTTGCCATGGCAACAGGAGGATCGCTGCAGATGCTGCTGAAGCTGCACCTTCCCAGAGGATGCAAAGGGATTGTGATGCTGGATCAGGCTTGGTCCAGGTACCTCTTTGAAATTTATACTAGGGAAGGAGTGAGATTGGAGTGTGTATGATATGGAGTTTATCTGTCTGGTGCATCCTTCTCCGTCCAGCATTATTATTTTTTCTGCCCAGAGATGTTCGCATCATACCTTGCGGCCTTTCTGGAATCTCAGCAGTAAAGGTGGTTTACTTTTTTTCCCACCCCGCAATCTTACTGAGAAGGAGAGGAGAAGAAAATGAAGACTTTAAAAATGCTTTCTGGAACATGGGGGGGTCCTACATAAGTTGCAGATGGTTGCAGGGAGGTCAGAGGATCCTTACAATTTTGGAGAGGTGAAGGCTAACTCTGGAAAGGAGCATCATGAATCGCTACAAATCACCACAAAATGTAAATAGGAATGCTGAATGTTAGTTGAAATATTATTCATAATGAGCTCGTGTAGCATTTTCCAGAGTTGGATGTCATGTAAGTCTGCTGTAGCTGAAATAACTGACTGTCCCCTGGTGCCGTAAATGCTCGCTAATTTATTGCGGCAAAAACTCTTGTGATCCGAAACCCAAGTGGTCGGGTGTAAATGAGGCATAGTGACCACGAGGCTGATGTTTTGTCATTCCTGATCCTCGAAACTCGGCTTAGACCAGAAGGTTGCATTTCCCCTTCTTCCTTCCTGTTCCCTAATTCCTGTTCTGAACCAACTACAGCTGGGTATTACATCTGGATTGACAAACTCGGGTTTGTGCTTGCCCTCCCAGACTTGGAAGTACTGTGGTTGTTGGTTCTGCAGGAAGTGAGCCCAATGCTTGTGCCTAACAATTGACATTTGGCCATTATTTCCAGTTAGGACTGCATCATAAAGCAGGAAGTCCCAGATTCAAATATTATAGGCCAGCAACTCTTTAAGCCTTGGCAAGCTTGTTCAGCCTTCCTGTGTACAGCATGGGGTTAATACCATAGATGCTACCTTACAAGTACAGAAAGAACAGATCCATGGCATGTGGTGTGCTATATACATATAGCAAATAATTAGTGCTGTTCATTGCATTATTTTGATTTTATGTTATTCTATTTTAGCACCAACTGCTTATCTCTCTAGTCATTGCCTAGAAAGTTGGAAGAGACGAGTATATTTGTTTCCTGCTGAGCAACTGACTATTGGAGAGTCAATATGGCTTTCCTTCGATCTGCATAAGTAAATGAACTTTCATTCTTTTTAAAGGAAAATAAAAATTCTGGAAGTAGGGTGGAATATCTGGGGATGGGGACTGGTCCCTGCAGCCCCTCCCTGTCATCTGTGGCCATAGGAGATGAAAACTGAAAGAGCAAGTAGGGGATACTCCAGTTTATTATGCTAACTGTCCTTGAAGGTGGGCTGATTTATTGTTTTTTGCTTAGAAATAGGGTACAGATTTGTGGAACTTACCTTTGCCTGAAACCTGCTGTCTGTTTGTTTTTAATTTTCTGTGGTTATTTAGGAACTGGATGTATTGGGAATGATAACCAAAGCTGATTGCTGAGGAAATCATAGAAGTACCTACACGCAGCAGAAGTAGCAACAGGATAGGGCAGGGGTCCCCAAACTTTTTAAACAGGGGGCCAGTTCACTGTCCCTCAGACTGTTGGAGGGCCGGACTAAAAAAAACTATGAACAAATTCCTATGCACAAATGATTGTAAAATGTTTGATTTCACCTTTCAGCCTTTCTGTCATGGTCTATTTTTAGAATAGTGACCAAAGTATGTGAAGTACAGGATGGGCTCCAAGTATTGTTGGGGAGGCTGTGGAATACCTTCCCCTGTAAAAAAAAAAAAGCAGAACTTTCCCAATGAAACATTCCATCTAACCCAGGATCAGGTATCTTCCTGGGTTTCTTTCCTCAGCAGCCAGCCCGGGCTGATTCACCAGCCTGGCTGATGCCAATGGGAGTGAGAGGCGGAACAGAAAACCTGAGAGCAACACATGGAGTAGCTGAGAGGGAAGGGCGGAGCAGGCATTGCCACGTGTAAAGTTTCCAACTCTGGGTCAGAAAATTCATGAAGATTTGGGGGTGCCATCATGTAACTGCAATCAACGGCCGTTGGGGCCGGTTCCTCCTCTCCCTCGAGCCCCCTCTGCACATGAATGGAGCCATCGCCGCCATGCCTGGTGGGCCGGATAAATGCCTTCAGGGGGCCACATTTGGCCCCCGGGCCGTAGTTTGGGGACCCCTGGGATAGGGCAATGGAAATTCAAATGAGAAAAATAGCATAGGAAAAGAAAGAAGGAATGAAACACCCCAGTGTTGCTTTCCTGGTAGAGTGGTAGAGTGCCAGACTAGAATCTAGGAGACACCGGTTCAAATCCCCACTCTCCCAAGCTTGCAGGGAGACCTTGGGTTGGTCATGTACTCTTGGCCTTACCTACCCCACAAGGTTGTTGTAAGGATAACATTGGAGAAGAGGAGAATGGTGCGTACTGCTCTGCATCTCCACTGAGGAGAAAGACAAGGTATAAATGAAGTAAAATAAAATTAAGTACTCCTCACTGCAACTGCTCTGATTTTTAAAAAAGGTAGAAGATGCTGATAGCATAATGTCTTGGTTGACTCTCAGTCCTTGTTCCTACTGAAACTGATTCCAGATGTCAAATTCTGTGGGGATACCTGGGGGGCCGAGGCCCAACCACTTCCGGGAAGGAGGAGGGGCGTGATTTTTCGCCCGCCCCCCCAGGTGACTCCCACGGGGGCACCTGGAGCATTTGTCCCTGGATGTCCCTGTGGCAGCTACGCCACTGACTGGCTGTCAGTTTTCCAGGCTGTGTGACTGCGGTGTGGTAGTTTTTGCTCCAACATTTTGCCCGCATCTAATGCTGGCATCTTCAGAGGCATGTCACGGTAAGATGTGTTTCTCTCCGTGTCACAGTGTGGAGTGATCTTGCCCACAACACAATCACTCCACACTGGGCCAAAGAGAAACACAGCTTACCATGACATGCCATAGATGCAGGCGAATTGTTGGGAGCAAAAACTACCAAGCTGAGGCCGCACAGCCCAGAAAACCCACAACAGCCAGTTAAAAGGCTGCTGTACATGGTTGCCAGAGTTGATGGAGGGGATGGGAGGAAGCAGAATTACGTAAAGAGACATTGTGAAAAGGAATAAACACCCAAGATGCCAATTCCTTAAAAGCTGCCCTGGGCATTGGGGAAGCTGAGTGCCTCTTCCATGCATGGAAAATGGAGCAGCCAAAAGAGGACGGCTGCTAATGGATCATTTTCAGCCAAGTGGATGAAAGTATGCCCAGGGGCTGGAAAGGACATCTAGAGAATGTCAGTGCTGATCTCAGGGTTAGATGTGAACTCCAGTGGGCCCAGTGAAACTACTCTTGTCAGCTATATGTAGGAAAAGACCTGGAGATTTGGGGGTGGAGTCTTATGGAGAGGAGGATTTAGAGGGGGAGACTTCAGCAGAGTATAATTCTATAACAATGGTGGCGAACCTATGGCATCAGTTCCAGAGGTGGCACTCAGAGCCTTCTCTGTGGGCACGCGCGCACAGAGTTCGTCAAGTGGGGGAGCGGAAAGTCGCCCCACACACACACACATCTAGGCTGGCCTTGCTTCTGAGTAAACCCTCCTAGGGTTGTGATTCACCCGTTTGAAGCGTTGCATGGTTGCTTCACCAAGCTTACTCCCGAGCAACGCGCGCCTCGGAGCAAACTGGTTTTTTTCTAAATTGAAACCTCAGTATTCAGGTTAGACTGCCATGTTTGCACTTTGCGATAAATAAGTGGGTTTTGGGTTGCAGTTTGGGCACTCGGTCTCCAAAAGGTTCACCATCACTGTTCTATAAGGTCCAACCTCCAACGCAGCCATTTTCTCCAGGGCAACTGATCTTTGCAGTCAGGGACGTAGGTATATATTTTTAGGGGGGGGTTCAGGAGGGGCCACACCCCCACCCACCCCTAGGGCATGGCCACATCTCCCCAAGCCCCGCCCTCGGCCTAGCACTTATAAAAGCAGCTCTCCAAAGCCAGGGACGGCAGACTCCCCCGCCCTCCCCTCCCCTGCCCCCCACCAGCTGGGCTCCCAGCCGGCAGCTGGCAGTTCCTTCTGTCCTCCTCTCTGGGCAAAGGCATAGAGGGAAAATGGAGCCTGGTGCAAAATCTGAGCTGCTATCCTAAACAATGCGCCCCCTGCAGGCCAAAAACCAAAAAAACACTAAAAATGTTTTAAAAACCCACAAATGGGTGGGCGGAGCTTCGGGCATGAATGGGGGGGTTTGAACCCGAGAACCCCCCCTTACTTACGTCCTTGTTTGCAGTATATTTGTATCTAGTTTGTTGGTGCTGTTGTCTTTCCATTTTCAGTGCATGCTGTATATTTTGTTGTGTGTCACATATTGTTGCACAAATTGAGGGGTTAAAATGTGTGCATTTTTCAGGAGAAATAAGCGCAAAGAAACAAAATGAACTTAAAATATTCGGGTTTAATTTGCACAATGAAAGGGAAATTGCAATGGGATTTTCAAACTGAAATAAGGGGGACGAGAAAGCTTGAAATCCTCCCTAACTACCAACAAGAACTGTGTGTAGGCTTTTGTAAGCCACTGTTCAAGATGCTCTCAGTTTCTTTTTGCTCCTTGACTTATATAAAAAAGAATGCTCTTGAGAATGACCAAAGTGATTTTTTTTAAAACACTGGATAACCCCAGCCAGCCTCAAAACAACTGATGTTACAAGAAAAAGCAAAGGCACAATAGTTCTACGCAGCAGTTCTTTCCAAAATGGATGGAACCTACTCCTGTGATTTGCACCCAGGTTTTTTTTTGTGAGCCCCCATAACAGCCTCTGGCCCCCAGCAAATGCCCAACTTCACCCACTGCATGAATGTTAGCCGGTACCTGGGCTAACTCAGTGTTGTCTGTGCATATCCAAAAAAGAAGAGCGGAGGTTTTTCAAATTGACCGCATGAGATGAGTGCAGTATGCCTTGGAGCATCTCTTGCAAGCCATGTGGAACGAATGTCATCTTTGCCAGGAATAAACAGTCTCCCTCTTTTTTGGTGAAAGGGATGGAGAGATGGGAGAGAAAGGCCTCTGTCTTTCAGCCTCTGTCTTAGTTTGCCTTCGGTAATGGTACTGCCTGAAACAGGGACTTCTGTGTGTCTCCAGCTGTGTGGACAGGGGAAGGGAAGAGCTTGGAAGCAATGCCAAGAAAGGAGGGGGGGAACCCCCATTCTTGGTGGTTGAAAAAACCAGTTTGTTTCTGTCATGTTTCCCAGTTCTCTGTTGTACCTCAGCATTACTTCTTTCAATTAACCTTTATTGGCATAATAACTAAGGTGACCAGATGGTCACCTTTGTAATCCGGGATGGGGAAGCAGCCGTGTGCGCGCGTGCACGCGTGTGGCCACAGGAGCACATGGGCTTCTGGGGCTCGCCGTTCGCCACTGTGACAGAGGCGAAACTGCGAGCTCAGAGAAGGCCATGCGCTCTAGCGACGGGCGCGCGGGAGGCTGCCGCTGCCTTTACGCCCCCAAGGCAGTGCAGCAGCCTCCCCACAATCGGGACAATTTGTTGAACCCGCGGGACGTGGGACAAATTGTCCAAAGGCGGGCCGGTCCCACCAAAAGCGGGACGGCTGGTCAGCCTAATAATAACACAATAGCAGAATACAATAAACCCCTTTATGCACATTTGTCGATGACAAAACCCCTTAGATGAGTCCGATCTGAATTAGGACCACTGGCTCCAGAATCTCCTTACAATCACCACTCAAAAGGAATATAATTATTTGGTTATGAGCATGCTCTTCAAGACCCATCAGGAAGGGTCCTAAATATTTGCTCCTAGGCCTGATGTAAAGGGGGCGATACAATAGAACATGAAGAACCAACTCTTCACACCCAGTTCCACAGGAACACGTTCAACTTCAGCACTAATAACGCAAGAACCTGAAATGCCTGTGGCCAGACTTCTGAAAGAACAGCTATGTGCACCACAACTTGGATCAGGACCGCAATGCTGGGGAGAGGAGGGATTTAGCACTGTTTCCCAGTGATGCAAATCCAAACCGGCTCTTTTGTTCTGCTACTGGCTGTGGGGGAAGGGGGAGACCAAATACTTTTCCTTCCCTGCCCTTTCAGGGCTAACAACTCAATGTCAATTCAATGGCCAAGACCATGGGAGTAAGAAAGGGTTAATGCTCCCTTGTCCACACTATAGTCTGAATTTTTCACATGAAACCCATTGGGAAGGGATATTTATGGATCTCCCAACATCACTTCTGGTTTGGCCCTTGCTTCCCCAGGTTCAAGCACTTGAGCGTACTCTGTATTTTTTCCCAAGGAATTCTGCTCCAAGACACTCCAGGATTATGTGCCTAGAATTAAGCACATTTGTACAGCTTCTCCTGTTTTGAAGTATTCTGTGTGGCTGCAGGATCAGGTTCTGTTTGAAGGGTTGAATCCCATCCTGCTATGGAAACATTTCACGTAACAAAAGTCAGTGTGCAGGCTTTTAAGGAATGGTTTATAGCTGGGGTCCCCAACCTTTTTTAGCCTGTGGGAACCTTTGGAATAGAAATGGCCGCCACAAAAGGTGGCGACAACCACAGAATGTCAGGGAATGAAGTTCTGTATAACCCCTCAACATTTCAGGTGGAAGCTCTTTTTAACAGGATCCCCTTTTCAGTTAGGGCATTGTTTTAAAGTGAAGGTGTCCGGGCTGTGATGGGAGCTGCTGCCAAACTGAACTTTTAGAAATTGGTACAGCCAATCAGATCTGAAATGGTCCATCAAAGCCCCACCCCTGGGAAACACTCATGGCACCACCCACTTTCCACAAACACCTGCTGGGAACCAAGAAAGGTGTCGGGTGCCACAGTGTGCTTGTGTGCCACACTGGGGATTTCTGGCTTTATAGCTTCATGGGAGCTCATATGCTTCACCTTCAGAATTATTTTATTCAATCCCCACATGCCAGTTTGAAAAGAATCTCAGGTAGCAAATTGGGAATGGGCCATGCCATAGACCTTCTAATAGGACTGTCCTACGGATGATTTTACTTGGTTTAAGATGCTTTTATATTTATTAATCATTCAGAAGAAAGAAAATTAAGGGAATATCTGGTAGAGGTTTGTAAGAATGTGAGGTGTAGAGAAAGTGGTTAGAGGCTGTTTCCACAGTGCAACGCTAGCTTGTACTTCTCTGTTGCAGGAGCTCTCTATGTCTGCTGTCTGTCTGTTCTTTCCACGTTTCTATCACAAAAGAACTTTCTCCCTCTCCTCAACTGCTATTTGTTTATTTTGTTTATTTGAAATATTTATATACCCAGGATATATACATGTGCACCCACAGAATGCAAGGCACCCAATGAAATTGATGGGTAGTGCATTTGAGAGAGATGGAAGAATGTACTTCCTTACCCATGTGTTTAATGTACGAAACCCATTGCCACAGAATATGATACTGGCCACTTTTTAAAAGGTAGCTTTAAAAGATGATTAAAATGTATCCCCGCTCCCCCGTGAATTTGGAACTGGAGGCTGTACCTCTCTGCGTGGAACAAAGGGGCAGAAGGGTTCGTGCCCCTTAGTATCCCAAAGCAACTCTCCTGGCTGTCATGATGTATCTTTTTCTCTTTTCAGCCTCGGGCAGGATGTACAGAAGTGTCTGAATAAGGCCGCAATGTGACCTACTTTCCCAAGGCGCACACCACTCAGTCCCCCGGCTCTTTGCTGAGGCCTCATGATGAAGCGGCACAAGTGAGTCTCCTCGTTTTGCTCCAGGAGGTGATTTCGACACGCCACACTGCATCAGCCTACTTCCTGGGGACGGCAGGACATGGCCCGGGCGCTGGGCAATGGATGGAAATGGGACCGCCACCATGAACTGCATCAGGACGAGGAGGCCACTGAAGAAGATGAGGACTTTGAGGGCCACGTGGCTAAGAATGGAGAAGACGGACTGGCAGCGAGTCAGTGGGACCTCTCTTTCACTCAGGATAACCCAGAGGATGTTGGGCTCCTGGAAGAGCTGAAGTCCTACCAGGAGCATCCGGGGGCAAGGGAACAGAGCTTTGATCTCGACAGTGGTGGAGAGGCGGACCTGGGGAGCCCCCCACCTGGTGAGTAATGTGGGAGATAGTAGCTACTATTCCCCAGGAAGGCTTTGGGCTTGGGCCTTGCAGAAATGGAAAGGAGCTGAGCATTGAATGCTAGAAGAAAATGTTAAGCAATGTGGCTTCCTAAAGTAAAAGGTAAAGTTTCCCCTTCAGTCGTGTCCGACCCTGGGGTACCACTGCAAGCAGTGATTTCATAGGCAAGCCGTTTTTGTGGGGTAGTTTGCCATTGCTTTCCCTGGCTATTCTTTACCCCCTAGCTATGTGCTTGGTACTCGTTTACCAACCAAGGAATGGATGGCTGAGTTGACCATGAGCCAGCTGCCAGGATATCCAACCCACAGGGGGCTCGAACTCCTGATCGTGTGAGTGGCAGTGCAAGTACTTAACCACTACGCCACGCGGCTCCTGGCTTCCTAAACAGGACAGCAATTCCACAGTTAGGCAGAATGTAATCCTGGCCACTGAAACTGGCCTTCTGAAACTCTTAGCTTCTGATTAGAAAAAAAGCAAAGCAAAAAATATGCTTGAAAGCGTTTGTCCAATTTCTGCTGGCATGTCCACATTCTGAGAAGAAAATGGAATGGAGTTTCTGCAGTTGGAGGTGGGGCCCTTGTCCCATGTTTTCCAAAGCAAGAATTAAGTACATAAAATAGGCCTGACTTTATGCCAATCTGCTCTACTAGCATCATTTATGTAGATGGAAGGATCTTGATTGGCAGGGAGCAGAACTTTTAAGTTATTTTACTAAAGAGTTATGCATGAGCTTTTTCTCTCTCACGCATAATACAGAGGGTCATCTTGAATCTACTGCCAGTCAAAAGTCACTAAACGGCATAATTAACCTGTGGAATTAAGTGCTATAAGATGTAATAACTGGCCTAATTTAAAAAGGAAAGTGCCATTTATCACTACAAATGGTAAACAAATGAGATCTCCACACTGACAGGCAGTATTCTTCAGTTGCTGGGAATGGGGAGAGAGCAGGAAAGAACTGTAGCCGTCATGCCTTTCCTGTAGGCTTCTTAAAGACATCTGGTGGACCTCTGTTGGAAACAGGATACTGGATGAACCTCTGATGTGGTCCGGCAGAGCTCTTCGTTTTCACGGTTCTAAACTACACAGTAAAGGTTGAACTGTGGCAGGCATGTAACCACGAACTGTGTGGGTGTTAGCGAGGCAGGATGTGACAGCAGCCCAGTAGCCAAGTGGTTACATGCAAACTATGGTGAGTTTCTATTTTGCAGAAAGCTCCTATTATTTGTTCCTGGTAAAGGTGTCTGTCTTTTGAAAAATGCTTCTGAAACGTGCCCATTTTGGCCTAAATCAGGAAGCCACTTAAAAGATCGTGTAAGGGGATCCCTATTTGAGCATTAATGAATGTCTGCAAATTTCTGATATATCCATATAGGCTTCAGTGAACTGTCTCTTGAGTTTAAGGCCACATTTTAGAAAGGGGGTCAAAAATGTAATTCCTGGCAGCTGCTTCCACCTCTGTGATTAAATATGAGATTTGTAGGGTCCTCAGAAATGGTCAGTGACTTGGGTTGTAATGGTTAGGCTGGGTCTGATGGCCAGCTCGCTGCTGACTTTTGGACAGTGGTTTGATGGTGGGAATATTCACAGCAATTAAAGAACAAAGTATGAAGAGAGTTGCTGTCTGCTGCCTCACCCAGGGACCCTTCCTGTCGAGAAGAGGCAGATTGGCCCTTTGGTGAAGCCACAATGGGGTGGGCGGGATCTTCAAAATCTGGTGGGAGAGGAAGGGAGCTGTGATGGCGGTGGCTGGATGGCAAATGTCTGCAGTAGTCCCATTTATTTACAAAGGCCTTGTTCTTCCAGATAATGCTGAATACCAGGAGCATGATGGGATCCAAGAGGATCTAAGCCCTCTTTCCTATTGGCAACTACAGATAGCCGAGCGGTTGAGTGTGATGGAAAATGAGCAGGATGAAGTCCGTTCCGAAGGCCAAAAGAAGCGAGGAGGGGCTTCAGAAGCAGGCAGTGATGGGGAAGCCTACCCCGAGCTTTCTTACGAGGGACAGTATGGTTCAGAGTACAGTGCCAGTCCAGAAGCTCTGAGGGATCCCCTGGCTTCCTATAAGCATGACAAATCCTACAGTTTTATCTCAGATGGTGGGGAGGATTTCTCTGATGGCTCCAATATTAGCCCTTCTCCTTCCAGGGATGCTCCAGACTTGAGGACAGGTGCCTTTGCGGTCCGGAGCCTCCTTGGTGATAGCTCAGAGTATCCTGAGGAAATAGAATTTTCCTCCCCATCTGCAAGGAGTCCAGAAAGCCACGCACTCAGTTCACCAGCAGATTCCACACACTGGACTCAGAACCTCTTGGGCCACCTGTCAATAGAAGACCTTCAGAATTCTCCTGGAATTGATGCCGAGACTTTCCCGGAATCTTCCTATGCAGAAAACCTGGGTGAACCTGTGAGAACTGTAGTCAAGATGGCCTCTGCCAGCACTACCCAAAGAATCAAAGCTATGGTTAAGCCTAAAGAACGACTATTGGGTACAACTGGGAGGATGGCAATGCCTCATGACATAAGGCGAGTTGGGAGCCAGCCACCAGGAAGAGTGAGGAAGCTAAAAGCTGATGTACCTCATGGACTTCCTTCAAAATTCAGCAGGCAGTCAAGGTCTCTGAGTCCTCAGGGAAGAACCCCCCAGAAAAAGGAGAGCTCATGTCAACTGCACCCAGCAAGTCAAGTGACTCGGGTTGTGAGCAATTCCTCACAGTACGGCCGAGGGCAGCTCAACTACCCACTACCCGATCTCTCTAAAGTGGAGCCTCGAGTTAAATTCCCCAAGGATCCAGAGACTTACCACCCACCACGGGGGAAATCTCCCCTCGCAAGATCAAAGGGCTCAAGGAAACCTGTGATCTTCAAATCTCCTGCTGAAATTGTCCGTGAGGTGTTGCTGAGCAGTGGGGAAGGCTCACCCCAGAAATGTCCAGTCCCCACTGAATCTGTGCTTCCAGAAGAATTCAAATCCCCCAGACAAGCCACAGAGCTGGTGCAGCAGCTTCAGGTAATTTCTTCAGACCTGAAGGTTCTGAATTCCAATGCTAGCCTGGTTCTCTTGGAGGTATAAACCCTCATTTCTGGTCTGTACCACTTCAGACTGTGAGTGGGATTTGAACACCGTTTCATGTAGAAAATTAGCAGGAAGAAGGTCAGCCTGGGACCCTTGTCCAGTGATTGGTTGTCCAATTATTGTCATTGCTTAAGATATCCTACCTTTTCCATTGTTAGGGGTGTCAGCACCAGGTTAGGAAATTACTGGAGGTTCTGGGGGTGGAGGTCAAGAAGGGCAGGGTATGGGGAAGGGAGGGACCTCAGAACTGTAAAATACCAATGGAATCCAGCTTCCAAAGCCGCCATTTTTCCCCAGGGGAATTGATCTCTCTAGGCTAAAGTTCAGTTATAATTCAGGCCCCATCTGAAGGTTAATTCATCACAATCTACGCTGTACCAACATACAAATTGCTAGTAGACAATAGTTATATCATATGGCAATTATTATTAAATTACAATGTTATATGATATTGTTAAGAGTGTGTGTGATGATGATGATGATGATGATGATGATGATGATGATGATGATGATGATGATGATGATATTGATGATGATGATATTGGTATTAGTGTGTGTGTGTGTGTGTGTGTGTGTGTGTGTGTGTCTTTTTTATCACAAAAAGAAAAACCCAAAAAAGCTGATATGGCTTTTTTGGGGGGGGGACAGGGGGTGGGGGTGTGGGTGGTGTTTGTGATTCAGGTCTACCGAATCACCAAGCCTACACTGGAACTTTGAGGACCAAAAACTTGCCCCTGGCAAAAAATGAGACACAGATTCTCAAGCTGTATCTAGATGCTGTAGTTGTGAAAAACAAAAAGGGGACAGAACATTCACAGCCCTGGTTAAAAGGGTCTGCATTTTAGCTTTGGGTTTTTTGAGACGGCAGTTCGAACAGAGATTTTTTTTAATATATATGAGAGATTTTGGCTTTGTATTTAACAATGTGATGGACCGAAATATGGAATAAGTTTAAAAAACTGATGGATGTTGCCTTCTTATTTAGGAAGACTACCACAAGCTTCTGACTAAGTATGCTGAGGCTGAGAACACCATCGACCGGCTCAGACTGGGTGCAAAGGTACGAGGCAACCCAAAACGTTGTGCTTCCCAGTGGCTTCTGGAACATTGTGGGTAAATTGTTTGGCACCATGAACATTCCCATGATGGGCAAGGCCCAATTACCCATACTGTGGTGGTGGTGTTGGGGGGGGGGGGGATTAGACAAGTCTGAGTGGAATTAAGCTGTGATTGGGCTGTACCATTTCAAACTGGAGGTCAGGCCAGGAGTAAGGGAATGCTCCTCCATTAAGACCCTATGCACACAAAATGTTAGGATCTCAGCGCAGGAGAACAGACTATAATTTTTCCTGTCAAAGTAGGAAAATTATTTTAACATTATCTTAAGAGGATTTTTAATGAAGAAATTTTCAGCAACGAACACACAGCCCTGAAATGCCAGTGCCATTTCAGATTGGAATTAAGGCCTCACATACTGAGTGCATCTTAATAT
Organism: Sphaerodactylus townsendi; assembly: GCF_021028975.2. Taxonomy (NCBI): domain Eukaryota; kingdom Metazoa; phylum Chordata; class Lepidosauria; order Squamata; family Sphaerodactylidae; genus Sphaerodactylus; species Sphaerodactylus townsendi. The sequence goes on along the minus strand of NC_059436.1, from coordinate 41,265,426 downwards.
AAAGCAGTTTCCTAGAGAGAGAAAAGTACTATGACAGCGAAAGTTGCTCCAGCCCAGCCTTTTCCCTGGCACGCTAGTTTTCTAAGTGGCACTATTTTTTAAAATGGAGGCGTATTCCACCCTATGACACCCCACCCTGCAGTCTGAAGTAATATAGAGAGACCTGCTATTTACACTACGTCCAATGACTTAAAGCAGAAACACATACATAGAGAAGAAAGGTGCAAGTACTCTAGCATGTTTCTGTTTTAAGCCATTGGGCATAGTGTAAATAGTAGGTCTCTCTATACAATAAGCACATCGCCCAAGATATATGGTAAGTCTAAAGTAATACAGATTAATGGGAATTCAGCTGGTATCTTGCCACTATCAAGATATCCTATTAGATGCAGGTGAGATGGTGATGAATCCAAACTGGAAACGTGTTCAGTTCTGAGATGCTGATTTTAAAAAGTTGTTTTAAAAACCCACGCAGAGGTATTTCCTCCTCCTCAGAAACCCCACCCAAATAAAGGCTTGGTTCGCTACAGGGGATTGACTGACCTCAATTTCCTGCCTTGAACGGGAAGTGGGGACAGAATCGAGAACATGCCTCCCATAGCTGGTCTCACTGTTGCAACAGCTTCCAGCTTCCTGTGTGTCAAGGTTGTGCTTTCTAAGCCACAGTGTGGTACCCCTGAAAGAAGACTTCAGAGTTGAATTTAAAGTGAGTCTGAAGAGCCTCGCTTAATCCGTACGGTCTAGGAGTCTGCACAAGCAGAATATTGAAGAGAACAGCCCTCCCCACTTGTCTGTACCTAGGGTTTGGTTCCAAGTAGACTTCTTTTGACCAGTCAGTGTGGTATAGGCCTTTTCCACATATGCCATTTATGACGTTTTGAGGCTGGAAATAAAACATTTCCTCTGTGGAGTTCCACATTGTTTTTCCCCCTTTGGTTTTGGAAATGTTTCCAAAACACTTTTTCTCCATTGTATCTGAAAACAGTTTCACAGTGTTTCTTTTTGCTGAAATGTTTCCTAGCAGGTTTCCCCCACAGTGCAATCATACTGAATTTTTTTAAAAAAATTTACCACCAAAACCACAGCCATACCCCTGTGAGGTCACCAAACCTCAGTTTTGGTGTTTGCTCTGCCATTTTTTGGTCCCTCACCTCGCAACTTTGCCTCTCTCTTCTTAAAATTTATTATTTCTGTTGCTTTTCTCTCCCCACCTTCATTTTTGCTGTCAATGAATCAGTGATACTATGAAGCGTCACTGTGGAGCATATGTGGAAAAAACTAGTGACCAGGAAATAATATTTTGATAAAGGGAGTGTGGACAAACTTTGTCACCGATGCTGGCATTGGAAACTGCAACAAAATGTCATAAGTGGCATGTGTGGAAAAGGCCACGGTTTGCTCCAACCACTGGTGGCTCTCCAAAGTCTCCAGCACACAGAGATCTTTCTGGCTACCCAAGATCCAATAATGGGAAATGCCTACAACTGAAATTTGGACTTTCTTCATGCAGAGCATGTACTCTGCTACTCAACTGTAGGTCCTTCCTGAGCTTCACTGGGTAAGAGATATCTATCCCAGCAATCTGAAAAAGGTTATATTCCAGTGGTTCTCAACCTGTGGGTCAGGACCCCTTTGGGGGTCGAACGACCTTTTCACAGGGGTTGCCTAAGACTCTCTGCATTAGTGTTCTCCATCTGTAAAATGGATAAATGTTAGGGTTGGGGTGACCACAACATGAGGAACTGTATTAAAGGGTCACGGCATTAGGAAGGTCGAGAACCACTGTTATATTCCTAAAGGAGTGGTGAGCTAGAGACAGTGCAGGGAGACACCATTATGGCCTTCAACTGGGAGATATCGTTACAGGTTTTGCTGACAAAGGAGTGCATACCAGGAAATCAGAGAGATGAATGAGATCTAGGTTTGGAAAGTTAGATTCTAATCAGGGATGCTTAAGCAGTGAGGCCCGGGTGTGGGGTAGATTCAGGGACCTGTGGCTCAGGGAGAGCATGCACAGATGGTGGGGATTATTGAAATCCTGCTTTAGTTCATACTGGTTGATAATAAGTGAGCATGAGTGAGCAAGGAGTGGGGGAGGGAGAAGGGAAAGATACTCTGGTGTTAACTGAATACTGAGTCTGATGATTGGTCCACCCAGCTCATTATTGTTGCCAGTTGTGTGTTGCAGCAGCTCTCTGGGGTCTTGGGCAGAGGAGAGCCTTTTCCAGCACCTGCTACCCAAGCTCCTTTTAGCTGGAAACACAGCTGGACTATAGCCTGCCCTTGCTATTAATGCAGCAGAAGCATTGGCCCTGCAAAACCTAATATTGCCTGCTTTGACTACTGCTGGCTTGTCAGGATCTCGGGTCTTGCCCAGTCCTCCTGCATGATTCCCTTGAACTAATGTTGCTGGAGCCTGAACCTGAAACCTTCATCCTGGGAAACAAGTCCTGGGCCACTGAACTACAGTTCCTCTTGTTGTTATGAACAGATTTTTATGAATGGATTCAGCAATGGCCAACCCGGTATTTTTTGGCAGTGTGATTCTAGTAGGAAAGTATTAGAGTGGTGTGACATACATACATACCATACATATATACATACATAAATACATACATACATACATACATACATACATACATTCCCTGTAATCCTGAAAACAAGACGTAGTAGAGGTTTTGCTGAAGTGCGAAAGATAAGGCATCCCCCGAAAGTAAGACGTAGCAAAGTTTTTGTTTGGAAGCATGCCCGACGAACAGAACACAGGAAAAATAAGACATCCCCTGAAAATAAGACATAGCACATCTTTGGGAGCAAAAATTAATATAAGACACTGTCTTATTTTCGGGGAAACATGGTGCGCATCGCGTCGCGCATGCGTCGCGATGGCGCAAGGCAAGGCGTCGCGTCGTCGCGCATGGCGGCGCGGCGCAAGGCGACGCATACATTTATTTATCAGGGTGCAGTAAGTGAACTTTGTGGAATCTTTCCACATCTTTGACAGAGGAGTCCCCTGAAGCATGCCACGCAAACCACGCACATTGCAGAGAATTCTGGAAAGTCTCTTAACTCGTGTACTCAGTTCATGTGGATGTTCACAGTCTGTTAGAGCTCACCCTCATGCCATGTAGCAGAAGGTGTGACTTTTGACACGCTCAATGTATTGGTGGTGGATGAGCAATCTGTTTTTATATGTACTGCCCTTTGATGAGCTCAGTCTGGATTAGGGCCACATCCCTTTGCTTCAGTAATGCAACTTCATCAGATGCCCCATGCCACTCTGTGAATCATGGTTCAGCTGAATACCTACTTACTTGTAGCTGGCATTTTCACTGTTCAGAGCACTTCGTGTACATGAGCTTGTAATCCTCACAACAATCCTATAAGGAAGGCTGGTAGTATTACACTGATATTTCGGGAGGAAGATTGCAGCAGTGAGAAAGTGGCTTACCAATGGAAGTTGTCTCTAGCCCAATGGTTGGAACTTTCACATTGGTTGTGAAGCCCCGTTCCCACTGGATTGGGAGCTCCTGTAGCCCTGCCATTCTTTTCACTTGCTTGTTGGAGGACCTTACTGCTAAGGTGTGTGCATGGAAAGTCGGGACGCCATTCATCTTGTCTCACTTTGGATTCACACTAAAAGGTGTAGCAGGGCAACAAAGTCACTTGGCGGTGGAGAGGATTCCTTTTTAGCATGTAAATGTTCAGAGACTCTAGTTCCTCCTCTTTCAGTCACATGACTCTGATGATGGCATGTGCTTACAGCTGAGTAGTTTCCTGCCACTGCTTGGGAGTCTGCAAAGACCTTCTGAGTTTGTGGCAGAGGTGGCATTTGAGCCAGGGACCTTGTTATTTTGTTTGTTTGTCTATACTCCGCCCTATCCCCATAGGTCTCAGGGCAGCTAACAACATAGCAAAATGATATACATTATAACAGAATAAGTATTAATAAAATACATAAAAACTAAAAAATATGAATCAAATTACAGATGGCGACTTAAACCCATCAAGCCGAATAATTTGCTAATAACAATAACAGCAGCACAATATCAATACAACTGTATCAATACCTTAACAATAAATAAGTACCGTATATACTCGCATATAAGTTGAATTTTTCAGCACATTTTTTGTGCTGAAAAAGCCCCCCTCGACTTCTACGTGAGTGAGATGTATTTTAAAAAATATTTTAGGGTTTTTACTTTGTTGGCCGCCAGGGGGTGCAGTTTTTAGGCTAGTGGCACCAAAATTTCAGGGATATTTCAAGATACTCTCCTAATGATACCACCCAAGTTTGGTAAAGTTTGGTTCTGGGGGTCCAAAGTTATGGACCCCCAAAGGAGGTGCCCTCATCCCCCATTGTTTCTGATGGGAGCTAATGGTAGATGGGGCTACATTTTGAGGGTCCATAACTTTGGACCCCTTGAACCAACCTTCACCAAACCTGGGTGGTATCATCAGGAGGGTCTCCTACAGATACTTTGAAATGTTGGTACTGCTAACATAAACATAAACATTCCTCCCCTGACCAAAAATCCAGTTTTGAAGGATTTTAACTCTTGTGTTTTAGCTTGGTTGCTGATTGAGCTAAGGTTTTTGTACTTTTAAAGTTATTGTTGAGACCATATTGTTTTTGTTGACTCTCTTTTCCACGTACAGAGCTAGTTCACTGTTTTTCTTTGAAATAAATATTCAAAAACATTTCACCTACTGATGCCTCAATTAATGTAATTTTATTGGTATCTATTTTTATTATTGAAATTTACCAGTAGCTGCTGCATTTCCCACCCTTGACTTATACGCAAGTCAATAAGTTTTTCCAGTTTTTTGTGGTAAAATTAGGCGCCTCGACTTATATGCGGGTCGACTTATACACCAGTATATACGGTATATTAACAACAATGCATTAACAGTATATCAACATATCGAAAATTATCAATTTATGGACAATATCAACACAATAACAATGCTTTGTAACATCAACTTTTGCTGCTTTGTAACACCAAATTTTCTTTGTGTTCCTTCCTTTTCTCAGGTGCGCCTGTATGCTGATCCTCCAAAACCCAGCCAGATTGACGAAATGGGGACAATATCTCAGGGCTCCAAGGTCATGACCTTCAGCATCCCCCAAATCAGAGCTGCAGAGGTGACAGGGAGGTCTGGCCCAGCACTTAGCTCTGCGCTGTCTGCTGCCTCTGAGACTCAATCAGCAGGTAAGTAAGGGGGAGAGGAAGGGAGGGAAGAGAGGGGTTTTTTAATGGCATTGTGGCCAAAACTGGCCTGAATAATGCCGAAAAATCAGCATTATTTGGGTTCTGCTTTTCAGCTCTCTTAAATCACCACCATTTGGGGGGGATAAAAAACCTCCAAAACACCAAGGTATTTTTGTTTTTGTTTTAATTTTCAGTACAGCTTTGCTGAATGCACACACCTAGTGCAGAAAGCTACTTCACCTACCCCTTGGCCAAATCACATCATTTCCTTTCCTGTCTCGGTATGAGACAGGTGCATAGTTGAGCTGAAAGAGATCTTTGTAATGTAAAAGCCTGCATGAATTTTACCTTGGCTGTTGGAGCAACTTTCATCTTATTCTGCTGCTTCTATTTCAGCTACTGTCATCATCCTATTAAAGACAAACTATTTGTGGAGAAGTACATCCAAATTATATAATAGCTGAATATACCAATGCTCTGATAAAGACAGATCTAGAATTGGCATCATGAGCCCATCTTGGGTTGATGTTTGGATTTCTTATTCCATACAATATTGATCTTCAAATTCACACTTCAATTCTTTACTGGGACATCATGTTTGTTTCCTTGCACTGAATTTTTCTTATAATGTGGAATGTGTTTTCAGTATAATTGGCATGCCAGAATATAAAAATTGTGTGTGAGAGCTGTACTATAAGCTGTATGTCAATAAACTGTACAACATACATGGTACAAATAGTTCCACAAAACTAACAGTAGAAAGTGGAGAATCTAAACCTTCAACAAAAATGTATCAGGAAACAAGCCAGGGGGAACTCTGCTCATTCCTAATCCTGTGCTGACAAGAGGTAGTTTTTTGCCTGAGAAGCTCAGCCAGAGAAGGTCTTGTTGATCCGGGCAGTTCCAAAGGTTTGTCTGCTTATTTTGCAGGCCTTTCAATACATCAGGCTTCAACCTCGCTTCCCAGTTTCGTGGCTGGTGGCAATCCCAGAGGAGATGGCTACAACTCCATGGAAAACCCATTCTCGGGGGATCGCTTGACTCAAGTGTTGGCTGCCCAAGCAAGAAAGTTTCAGGGCCAGGCAAGTTGGATCGTAAGCCAGTATACGACAATCTCCTTGGAGGGTGGAATCCAATTTTCCTTTAATTGAAAGGGCAGTTGGCCGGTCTCTGGAGAATTCTTGTTTAAATTGACATCCCTGGGGAGAAAACCAGACTGGAGTGACAGCGTTCTGGATTATAATTCTTTTAGGCTGGACAGGGGAAAAATTATTTTGAATTCTGTTCCCAAAGCAACCTCCCTGCATGTCTAGAAGTGGGGTTTAGTTCTGACTTTCTGGCTTTCCATATGCAGGTAATTTATTTTGCATAGGCAAGCAGTGAGAAGTATGACAGTTCTCTGTAGTCTGGTGATCAATTATAAAACCAGGAGATCTCCAGACCCTACCTGGAAGTTGGCAACAGTGACTCCCTCAGGTAGGAGGGCATGCCTTGTCTGAGATGATAGCTGTTGTACCATATCTGGAACTGAGGGAACAGATACTTTCCTGTCTGGAATTATGGTTTTATTTATATACAAATGTAAAGGCTGTTATTACCTTGCAATGTTAATCTTAAACTATTTATATGCCATTAAAGGTATTCGAAATTGATTGAATTGATTTATATACAAATGAATACAGGTTTAATTCTTGAATTTATTAAACTTCATTGGCTAAATTTTATTTATCAGGCCTATTTGTGATAATGATATATTTATTTGGGAGATTTCTATGTTTCTTCACCAGATATTTGCTCAATGTGGCGTTTTGACTGTTTGTTTATTTCCTTTAATATCCCAATCTCTCCTGCTGACATTGGCTCAGAGTGGCTTACAACATAAGTAAACAATAAAATTACATACAATGCCATATAAAATAGTAATATAAAATACACAGTCCAATAAACAATGTACAAATGATGCTAAAAACTTAACCAAGAGTGGGACAATTTATCCCTCCCACCCATCTGATAAAAGAAGAAGGAAAAGGGGAGGGGTGGAAGAATGGAAGCCATCCAAGATAGACCTATTTCTCCCGGTTGCTGCCCTCAACTATAGGCCCTGCAGAACTGAGACAATTCCCTGTGAAGAGAATAACCATTTTGCTTGTACATTGCAATGTCCCAAGAGACTCCATTTTGTTTTTTGGAAGAGCTTATAAAAATCTAGTTTTCTGTAGCTCATGTTTTTCACATATCCTAGTTGCAGGTGTTTGTAGCTAGAGATAGGCTGTACCATCACCCAGATTGCTTATTATGGGCATCTCCACTACAGACATCACTATCTGGATTCAACCAGTCAGCAAGAGCCCTAATTGAAAGTTTCTTCCACAGAGTTCTCACCGACTTGATATTTGATTGATTAACTGGTAATTCTTTGGTGTAGCCAGTGTATACCATAAATTAATCTCATCTGTATTAGGAGCCATCTTTCCTTTGCCTTTGGTCTCTTTCACTTCTACTTTGCCTGAAGAACTCTGTCTATGCACTGAGGATTTCTGTTATATTTTCTAGCCCGTATTTCTTTTAGTAAGTAAGTGTACTTCGTCATTTTATTGAGTGTCTCTAAATGCACCTTATGCAGCTGCTTATATATCTACTGGCTATTTCTTAAAGCTGTTATTTTTCAACCTTTCTTTTAATTAAAAATATAAACATTTTCCTTTCTGTATTGTCGAAGGCTTTCACGGCCGGAATCACTGGGGTGCTGTGTGGTTTCCGGGCTGTATGGCTGGAATGCTGCTAGAACACGGCCACACAGCCCGGAAACCACACAGCACCCCATTTTCTTTTCTGTTTTTTAGCACTGGTTCAGAACCCAGGGCTTGGTATTTCTACCACCTCTAAGACCTGGATGGAGAACCCTGTTCTCATTTGACGGCATTCCACCAGGCCAGTTGAGGGCAGCCAGATACTTTTCAGGCCAGGTCCCCCCAGCAAATTCTTACGAAGGTCTTACAACTTAACTTAATGTGCTATCACTATAAAAAGCTCAAGGCCATAGATACATTGAGGCATGCTCAATTAAAAAAGAGTTTGTAAATAAACATCTGTTAAACACCTACGTACCTACGGGACTGTCTTACCCCATATGTCCCGAATCGGTCTCTGCGTTCGGCAGAGGCCAATCTACTGGTGATTCCTGGCCCCTCAATGATACGGCTGGCTTCCACCCGGGCCAGAGCCTTTACAGCTCTGGCCCCCGCCTGGTGGAACGCTCTCCCACCAGCTGTTCGGGCCCTGCGGGATCCTGTTGAGTTCCGCAGGGCCTGTAAGACAGAGCTGTTCCACCGGGCCTTTGGGGAGCCTAGCCGTTGATTGGGGCCCCCCTCCCTCTCCTCCCTCTCCTTTATTTATAACATCAAGTGGACCCACCACCTCATTCCTCCTCTGAGGCTCTGGGTGAACTGAAGCTGGTGCCATCTTGGTTTACTGTTAGTTAATGTTAATCTTAATAATGCTGTTTTTAATAAGATAGGGTTTATTTTTTAGAGCCATATTAACTCATATTTATTGGATTTTAATCTATTATTGTGCTCTATTACATGCTGTTCACCGCCCTGAGCCCTCCAGGGGAGGGCGGTCTATAAACCTAATAATAATAATAATAATAGTAATAATAATAGTAATAATAGTAATAATAGTAATAATAATAATAATAAATTGCAACCCCTTGACTGTTGGAGGGTGGGAAAAACTCTGGCTCATGAGCTTCTGCTCCTCAATAACAATAAAAAATCCCAGTGAAAAGCAACTGAGAAAACATAGAGGCTTGGCATAGCCTGGGTCTGTTATGATTGTTCTTGGCTAATTGGGTATGGAGCCCAATTAGTGTAAATGTTTCAATTAGAACAAGTTGACAGCATACAAATGGTGGAACAGAGGGTGAGGGGAGGATGCTATTAGAGTGTAATTGGATCCCTTTTTCTGAGCCAGGAGTCATGGCCAGCCTGAGTGACCCTGGTAATTACAGGTTCTTTGAGCAGAATTATATGGTTAATTTCATGATGGTTTTCCCACCAGGACAGGCTCTGTGGCTACTTTTTTAAGGGAAAAGAGGCTATTTCACCTATTCCTCCCCTGCAGAAAAATGCCATCGGTACCTTCACTAGTCTAACAGGGGTCAAAGTAGACTTCAGGGTAGACTTTTCCAATGGGGAAATTGTACGGGAGTAAAGGATTAAAAAGTCCCTTCTCTTTGTCTGCTGTCCTCCCCCCTTCTCCACATTCCAATGTGTGCATTGTTAAATGTAGCATGTATTCTAAACCTTTCAGAAATCAGGAATCTCTCTCTAAGTAAATAAAAGTGAAGTTAGTCCCCTGTGTAAGCACCGGGTCATAACTGACCCATGGGGTGATATCACATCACAACATTTACCAGGCAGATTGTGTTTATGGGGTGGCTTGCCATTGCCTTCCCCAGTCGTCTACACATTACCCCCACTAAGCTGAGTGTTCATTTTACTGACCTCAGAAGAATGGAAGGCTGAGTCAAACTTGAGCCGGCTACCTGAAACCGACTTCCGTAAGGATTGAACTCAGATTGTGAGCAGAGCTTTGACTGCTGTACTGCAGCTTACTGCTCTGCGCCACGGGGCTCCTCACTAAGCAGAGACAAAGCACATAGTAAAGGCTGGGCTTCTTGGGGTTGGCACACCCTAAGCAAACCAGTTGAATATTGTCAGTTGAGGATCCTTGTTTTCTGACAAGGCATTGCGTGAGAAGAATGTGACCTAGGATAAGCAGAGGCTGTGGAAGGCTATTCTGGTACAAAAATCAGAGCATAAGAACATAATCAAGAGCCTGCTGGATCAGACCAGAATCCATCTAGTCCTGCACTCTGCTACTCGCAGTGGCCCACCAGGTGCCTTTGGGAGCTCACATGCAGGATGGGAAAGCAAGGGCCTTCTGTTGCTGCTGCTGCTCCTGAGCACCTGGCCTACTAAGGCATTTGCAATCTCAGATCAAGGAGGATCAAGATTGGTAGCCATAGATCGATCTCCTCCATAAATCTGTCCAAGCCCCTTTTAAAGCTAACCAGACTAGGGGCCATCACCACCTCCTGTGGCAGTATATTCCAAACACCAATCATGTGTTGTGTGAAGAAATGTTTCCTTTTATTAGTCCTAATTCTTCCCCCCACCATATTCAATGTATGTCCCCGGGTTTAAAAAAAACAACCAGAGGCTCTGGGGAATATGAGGATGCATATCTAAGAATGACTTCCTTGTCCCTTATTTGATAACATTCTCATTTTAAATCAGTTTTAAAAATCTGAGTTTATGGATGTATTACAAAGTAAAGCATTTACAAGCGCCCAATTTCATACAGTGCTGTCAGTTCACATTCAGGGCAGATCTTGTAAAATCTTTCCTGATCTTTGTTTCTGCCCAGGTGCCTCTAACCAGGTAGAAGGTCTTGCCCATTAGTTTTTCTATTGTCCATTATATGTCAGTATTCAATCTAGACTGAGCCAAATTATTCTAGAGTCTTTGGAGTCAGATTAAGATTGCATCTGTTTTCTTTTTGACAGATGTAAACCCAGCAATTGCATATAAGGTAGCCTCTTCTATGCATTTATCAGTTCAATGAAGGAATAGTTTCATGCATGCCAACTCTTAAAAATAGACCCATCTGTCCTGTTTTTGTCTATAGAATTGATTATTGTGTGATATCTTACTGTATTTTTTAAATTTTATTGTATCTCTTATGGTTTTAAATTATGTTGTTAAGGCATATGGCTATAACAATAAATATTTACATATTTGATAAAATATTCTGCATAATTTTATACAGGTGGAATCCTTGGAGGAGTTAATTCAGATGGGGAGGATGATGCCACAGGATCAGTTGAAGGTACCTTTTCCTCCTCTGCTTCAAATGAATTTAACTGCTTCTCGGAGATCCCTGCAGGAAGCCTTCTATGGAATGGGCAACACAATCCAGTTGGGGGTGGAAGAGCTTGGTGGCCAGGACAGCAGTGCCTCTTCTTATCGAGTTTCCTGGCAGCGTGGGCAGAGAAAAACCACAAAATCTTCCTGCCCCTCGGGAACCCCATGGGGCGCAAGTTCGGGGCCAGCCACATCATTGTCCAGAGTCTAAAAGCTCAGTGGAAGCTTCCTGCAGTGAGATCCATCACTGGCCCCTCCCCCAGAATGTCACTTCCTCCGTCAGCATACAATTCCATGCCAGAAGGGTGCCATGATCGACCGCACTTCCAGGTGTGGGCACCATGGAGCTTTGCGGTACCCCATGGAGTGTGGGTGCCCTCACCCCCAACAGGAGTGCCTCTTACACCAGTGGGGTTGGGCAGACCCGTTGGTGTGAAACCTGCACCTCATTCAGTGAGGGCTTCTCTGTCCCCCAATCTGATCATATAATAATCATATACTTGCTCTTTATGTTGCAGTGAAACCTGTACAAAGAGTCTCTTATTTCCCTTGTCGTAATCTGTGGGGTGGGGTGGAAGGCAATTGCAAGCTGTTTTGATCCTCTTTACTGTAGAGAAAAGTAGGGTATACAAACCAAGTCTTCTTTTAGCCGCTATACCATGCTGTAGTGGTAAATATGATCAGTTGGGGTATATCTACAAATCTTCTCTGTGAGGGAACTACTGATTTAATTCATCACAAGGTGACCTTTGTTACATAACGAATTATTGTAGAAACTCATCCATGGTACAATATTCCTGGCATACCTTTTTTCCTCCCAAGGATGCAGTCAAAGTCTGATGTGACTGGCTTTCTTCAAATAAAATTTCCTCTTCCCAATCTTCTTGCCATTCTAGGCATTTGCAAAGCTCAAGAAAGCCCAGGACGCCCTGGAACAAACCTACCTCCAGGCCCGGGAGGAGTACAGGCAGTCGCAGAACCTCCAGGAGCCTGCAGGGACTCTGGGAGACTTTGATCCAGATCGGTATGTACATCAGGTTGTCAGGCAAGGAGAAATTCCCCTCCTCACCCCAGCAAAATAACAGTCAATATAAAGAGAAGCAATGGCTGGAAATGGACTGGAGACAGCTTAAATTACAATGACAGAAAAGAGGTCTTTTCAGCAGACAGGCGTTTATTTTTATCCCATGGTTCTTTCAAGGTAATTCAACTGGAAGAGAATGATTGTCACCCACAGAGCTTCATGGATGAGTCGGGTTTTTAGTCACAATCAGTATAAGACACTAGATACAAGAGCATAGCTAACCCTGGGCATCCCGCACATGCACACAGCTGTGCCCCTGAACTCCATTTGGAGCTTGGAAATGAAGCCAGCTGGGCTCACCTACTCTGATCTCTGTGTAGAGTTCTCACCCTTCAAACAGGGGACTTCTGTTTTATTCTGGCCTCAGCTTGCCATGTCCAACTGTAAGCCTGCAGTTTAGAGTTTAATCCAAGCCTCTCTGAGGCCAGGATCAGGCAGGATTGGGGGCTGACTGGCTGTAGTTTCATACCATTGGCCCCACCCCAAAGCTCCACCTCTAGTCAGGTGGAGCTTGGGAGATGGAACTAATAGTATAAAACAAGAACTCATCAGCCCCTGGTGGTCAGTCTGATCCTGACCTCAGAGGGACTTGGATTGAGCCTTAAACTGTAAGCTTCCAGCTGAAATTGAGTGAGCTGAGGCCAGCATCGAATGGACCCACCCTGCCCTGATTTCTTGGTGGAGATTGGAGGATGGAGCTAGCCGGCTGGCCCCACTCCTGAACATCACTTGGCAATGTGGGGGAGCTCAGTTGGCCCCACTCATGATCTCCACATGGAGTTCAAGGGTAGGGCAAACCTCGCTTGCTGGTGTTCAACTACATCCCTGCTCTAAACTCCTGCAATGTACCCCCAAGGAAGGGGCACCCAGGGCTCCGGCCCCCCAATGCCCCCCCATTATGCCACTGACTAGATCAGAGTAATCAGTCTTCTTATTTCATATGGTGATGTTGTGTCAGCCTGCTTTTGCCTCCTTTAATGTCTTCCAGAGCAGTGGAAGGAGAAATATTCCGCCTGGAGATGCGCTTAGAAGAACTGAAAGAGAGAATTAACAAGGCGACTCAGCCTGCCACGCGGAGCAGCTCTCAGGCAGCCCCATCCCCTGACTCTTGGCCTGCACAGACTTCAGACATACAAACAGGATCCCCGACACCATCTATTCAAGCCCCCGTCCCAGCTCTCCCCACTCCATACCCTCAGGTTGAATGCAGAATAATTATTTTTCCATGATCTTTCTTAAAGTGAGGCTTTCGTTGAAATACCTGGTTGGCGAAAGCCTATTGAGCTGGAAATGTGTAAAGGTTCCTTTTTCTAGCATGTACACAGTCCAAATAGAACTAGGATTAAAAGCCTGTTTGTCTACTGGAAATAAAGTACAACTGATGGCTGTGGGCCAAATCTGACTAACCTAATTGCCAGCCTTCCATCTTCTCTGGTACTTGAAATGGTTCAATAGGAGGAAGTAAAAGAAGCAAGAACTTGGTCCCTATGTAAGCCTTTCCTGCTTTCCTTCTTCAGTCAGATAAATAGATGAGGAAGGTACACACCAGAAGATGAAAGGAAGAACCATTTGCCCGCATGCTCACTTCTTCCTGTTTTCCTGCGCAAAAGATTTCACAAGGCACTTTGGGGCACGCTGGTTTCAGTACAATGTAAAGGCACTTTTCAGTTGAATGCTGGTGTTTCTAATTTTAAATGACACTTGGCCTTTTTTTCTGCGAAAAGCTCTGAATGTTCAAAGTTATTATGCATGGCTCAAAGTTATGTGTGTTCCTTGCTATTTCTGGTGCAAAATCCTTTCCAGTCAACGGGTGAGACTAATAAGAATTTGTGTCAGGAACATTTCCATTATGGCCCTATAGATAGAGAGATAGATATTTATTATTACGGCCTTTTGGCCAGCCAATAGTTTAAAATCAGAGTACATGTGAATACATAGCACTCCACTTATACAAAAATATAATATAAATTAAAATCCATTATAAAATCTATTAATAAATAACATTAGCTTCAGGCATTATTACAGTCCTCATCACACAGTGCGGCTCTTTGTTTTAGTAAGGAACTACGCTTGTTGTGTACCAATATACAAAATTTAGCTACATTCTGTGAAATGGCAGAAACACAATAGAGTTGGCTAACTTTTGAGAGGCTGATTCCGCATGGGTCAAAAACAGCAGCATGAAAATGGTGTGAAAATGCTGTAAAAGGGTTTAAAACGGTGTAAAAGGGTTTATACTGTTTTCACACCATTTTCACACCGCTGTTTTTGGCCCATGTTGAGATAACATTTTTTTCTTATGCTTGCTTCTCAAGTGTAGCTGATTTGGTTCTCACTATATTGTTCTGAGGATGCTGGGAAACAGCCCTACGTGAGGCACGTGTAGCTTTTCATTCACTTTGACCCCTTCTGCACAAATCTCCTAAAACATTTCTTAAACATTTTCAATTCCCACTCCTTTACAATGATGTATGTCTGCATTCACCCCCGCCTTCCCCCCAAACCAACTCCTGGCTGCCATGACATGATTCCCCTTGGGGGGTGGGGGGTGGGATTCGATTCTTCAGTGCCTCACGGCCTTGTGCTGCATTCTATACTCCTCATATACTCGCCGCTTCAAAGACTGCTGCAAATAAGCAGGCAAGGGGGAAACTGAGTGAGCTCAGAAAACTGTGCCCAGGAGGAAGTTCAGGGAAGCAGAGAAACACGGGAAACATTGTTTAGATTGTTAATAGATGGCTCAGCAACTGAAGGCATTTAAAAAAACGTTCCAGCCAGAGAATCATTTTAAAAGGGGATTCATTTAAAATGTTTTGAAGCTGGAAATAAAAAGTTGGGGGGTAAAAACAGTGTGGAACTCCATGGAGGAAACGTTTTATTTCCTGCCTCAAAAAGCTTTAAAGGTTTGTGAGGAAAGGGCCATTGACAGGTTGCTGAGTATATGGCAGACCCTAGGAAGGGAGGAAAGGCTTAGGGAGTTGCAAAAAAAAACCCTTATAAATCAAAATCTAGTGGTTAAAATTTGAGAAGCTCCATAATAAACCTGTAAACAGAAGGAACTGGATAATGATCTAGCTATGTGGAGACTGTTATTACTTTTCTGGGCATGGTGAAGACTTGGAAAATGAAACTAACAGCAACATTCTGACAAGGATGTGAGATGTTCCTGACAGGATCGAGATTGAGCAGAGCATGGGTGGAAGATCTTCAAATCTTGGGTAGATTCTCCGTTAGAGTTTCATACTGAAGCAATTAGAATGAATTCAGTATCTGACTGTGGTCCATTGGTCCAGATAAACATTTCACACACACATTTGCAAAACTGCTTTTTAATGATATTGGCAAAAACCTAACATACTACAAATTCAAAATGATAAAAAACCAATTCTGGGCACTATGGAGCAAGGTTGTTTTCCGTGCTCATGTCTTTCTCACCTGCCTTTCAGGCTCCTGTCTCTAAGGACAGCCCCAGTCAAATCCAGAAGGATGTAACAGTGAGCTCCGTCAGTGACGAGGATGAAGAGGATGAAGAAGGCCTCCCAGAGCCCCTCTGCCACAAGCAGCTTCTAGTGGAGAAGGACTTTGATAACCTCCTAGACCAGTAAGTGTGTGTATTTTGATGCATTATGCGAAAAACTAACAGGCATAGAACATTCTGAATTGACGCTCTGCATGGTGTGTTTGGTTAATCTAGACTGCCATGTATTTCCTGATGTGTAAGAGCTTGTACTGGACTCAGAGTTTAGCATACTGTGTGATCTCTGCCCTCATTTAAAAATGTGAACAAATTTCTAGCTCTTATTGCTGCAAAGACTTCATTTTTTAATTTACTTTATTTTGCTTAATTCGCTGCCCTCCCCGGCCAAAGCTGGATTCAGGGGGGCCAACATACATCTTGAAAACACGATCTGAACAATCCACATTAATAAGGTAATAATTAAAACATTCCAATATAAATTACACAGACGGCGGTATTAATAGTTTAACACCCAATTCTCCCCCAGTTTTATGGTGAGAGGAGGGGGATGTAAACTCAAGGGCCAAGATAAAACAATTTGGACTGACAGGATGGAAGGCTTTTGATCTAATGCCTTGAGGCATTTGCACAGGCAGCCAGTGTGAAAACTCCAACTAGAGGAGGGGGCTTAATAAAAAATATACCTTCTTGCCCCTCCCCATGATTACCAGAAGTAAGATAAATTCTGCAAATACGGTCAATTTGCGTAATATCTAGTGCCGGTAGAATTCTTCTTTTGATCAGTACAATATTCATGTTGCCTAGGTGTAAGGTTTTGATTTTTAGAAGAACTGTAGACTTTGGCTTATAGATTCCATTGCATTACAGAGGGGATTTCTATAACATATTAGAGTTGCCTTACACATGGATATACGTCTCGTCACCAAATGCTTGATGATTTATACGCTTAAGTGTGAATTGACTCCTTTGGAGAATGTTGCAATATAGAAATTGAAGCAATGTAGAATATCTCTGTTGTGGATGAAGTGGTTATTGGTTTGTGTACATTTGCAAGTCACCACTTGATGGCTCATTTAACAAGTGATAAATGTAACGTATATGAACCAGCTCTTAAATTTCTTGTCTGTTCTAGAGCACCATAGTTGATACATGCAATAATAGTACCATGGATTAAAAGCAGGTTTGGTGCATGAAACATTTTCTTCCATTTTACCTCCATTTCTTATTTCCTGTTTCTTGTATTCCCAGTTTTCCATCAGAGTGACAATTCCTAAGATCTAAAAACAAATCACCCTGTTTTACATAATCTTTCATCTCTTTTTACCAGTTACAGCAGCTTCAAGTCTTTGCCAGAGGTTTTGAGTATAGAACAGCTGAACTTATACAACTCTGGCTTAGCCCCTGATGCTGTGGACAATGTGGCTACAACAGGGTCTGGGAAAAAGGATGGCCACCACAGAAGGACGTCTGAAGCTAATGAGACCATTCGCATCTCATCCTCGCAGTATGTAATGCAAGAGAAGAAACTATACATTGATCTACTGGAGAGTAGGGTAGAGATCTTAAAGCAGTGGATCTAAAACTGTGGGATGTTCTTTTTTGTGAGGTCCCCTAAATACAAGAAGTGTAAATCACAAGGGAGGCCTGATTGACGTTTATGCAGAGAGGAGAATTTTCTGTCTCTCATGACACTCAAACTTGGAGTACCCTAATGGGTAGACAACTCAGGATAGACAAAATGATGGACTTTTTCATGTCATAAACAATAACCTTGCCACAAAACATTATGATGGCTTCTGGCTTACATGGCATTCACTGTGAATTTGGACACATTTAAGGAAATGTGGATTGTCACTAGCCATGATGGTTAAATTAAATCTCCCTGTTCAGAAGCAGCATTCTGATGAATGCTAATTTACAAGGGGGCAAAAATGGGAGAGGGCGTTATGTCCTGTCTGTCATCTGAGAGACAGCATCCAGTGGCCCACTATGGGAGACAGGATACTGGACTAGATGAATCCTTCTACTGATCCAGCTGAGCAGTTTGCAGGTTCTTATAAGCTAAGGGGAACTAGGAACCACAAGATTTTCATCTCCCCAGCTTACCTGGGGAGCTCATAACAAAGGAACCAGAGTGCCACAATATCTATAATTGAAAGAATCAGGCCTTCATCTCTCAAGTGTAGGAAGGTATGTGTAGCACAGTTTTTAAAAGTAAAGTGAGAACTGGCTTGCAGATGCTGGCAAAATGCCATTATTGCGGCCATTCTGGGATGTGACTAAAATTAGAATCAGGACTTGTTTATAGCTCTGTTTGCTCCATCAAGAAAGTTCACCGGACAAAGAGTTCTTTATTTGTTTTCATCTTTTTGCTTTTCCCAGAGTAGGGGAATTTGGGCAAAAGATTCCCTCCTCCCACCCCCCATTTCTTTCCTGGTAGGCTGAGCTAGCAGGCAACAGAAAGAAGGAGACGCTCCAAGTAACAAGAGAGTGAGGCAAAATAAAATCAGAGAGAGAAGTGCGGAATTTGAGGGGAAACAGAAGTAAATCTAAAGAGAGGAGAAAGAGAGAGATTCATTAATGAAAAGCTTGCTTTCTGTTTCCCTCTCCAGAGTGCCCCCCACCCATAAATAAGGATGATTCTGGCTTCAGTAGTGTTTGGCCTGGGCTTGTATAAGTTTGTTGTTTTTGTTTGTGCTTCAGCATGTATAAAATATGGCCCTGATTCTGTGTCCTTGCAAAAAACTTTTGCTATTACAAGAACTGCTGTCTGTGTCATGTCTCAGATCAGTGATGGCAGTTTAAACGCTCTGTGGCCACCTCTGATGGCTTCAAAGCTTCTTTGACCTACCAGTTTTATTGGGGAGTTGAAGCAGGTAGGTGGTAGTGCCAAAAATTCTGACAACTTTTCATCTCAAACAGGCAGCCACAAGGTAAGGAAGCTCCAGATGTGTCGCCAGAAAAGACCAGTCGTATTCCCTCCACCCAAATGGAGGAATCAGTTCCCCTGGGATCAGCAGAGAAAGGCAGACCCTCTCCTGTAATTCCCAAGACTTCCTCCAGAAGGCAGCAGGTGCTACTGTCTCCTCAGGAGAGCATGGCGAGTGTTGCAGGCAGTGGCACATCAGAACACGCAGACCGGAAGTCCTTCTGGAAGACAAATGTAGCAGTGTCTGAGGTAGGTGCTTAAAGAAAATGGCCAATCAAAGGTGCAGGTTCGGGTGAGGGTGGAGTGTCATGGAAGGGCAGACCAAGGACAGTAGTAATCCTCTACTGCTGCTGGATTCTGTGATCTCAGACATCTGACACTGTGATCCCCAGTTGCTAGAGAGCTGGCCTTGAATCTGGAATCTGTGGTTTGGAGCCTCTTTTTTCACCATAGACTGGAGGTCATTAGCACCTTAGAGGCTGAGATTTTCAAGGTTTAAGCTTTCAAGAGTCAAATCTCCCTTTGTCAGATGTGAGTAGGAACAGTGACAAAGAAAGCTTAGACTCTTGAAGGCTCATATTCTGAAAATATTGTTGCTCTCCAAGGTACTACTGAATTAAAATCTAACTGATTTACTGCAGACCAATATGGCTACCCTCTGAAACCATGAGAGGTTATGCATTTGATAATACCATTCAGAAACATATTTGGGTGGAAATTTGCCAGGCGCCAACCATTTATGGGTTTGGGCATTTGGCAAAGACATTCCTATTTACCCAGAGCTTTGGCCTTTGACCCTCCCCCCCCCCTCGATGCCCACTCTGGAGGTTGCCAGTCTGGGGTGCAGGAGGGTAAGTTGGTATGGTTTTTAGGATTGTTTTATACAATGATGCTTTTATTACTACTATTAATTTTGTAAGCTGCCCTGAGATTTCCATATAGGGTGGGGTATAAATTCCCAAAAAAGACAAATAAATAAATAATTATCAAGCCAACATCTGAACATGTCTATGCTATTTTATTGGTACATCTGACTTTAGAACCATCTACTCCAGTGATCCACAGTGGAGTGACTGCCAGTTTATTTCGCTTGCTTCTCTCCCACACCATATGTTCCTCAAGTAAAAAAACAAGTTCTAGCATCCCCTATCACACTTCCCTGGATGAGGAGGAAATTCAGGAGAACCCAGAAGGCATCATTTTTGTGCCTACAGGGAGCCCTGATTTGTAAATTGCTGGCTCTGTCACAGGAAGGTACCTACCTTGGAAGCTCTTAACAATCTGTGGATGCTAGACATTTTATGGTTGGTCCTGCCCCTTTCCCTGGTGCCCAGTACCTTAAAATTGTGGTGCCTAACACCTTAAAATTTCAGAAGTACTCACAATTTATTTATATATTCAATTTAATAAACTGCTCTCCCCCGAAGGGCTCAATTTACAAACCCTGATCTATTCCGACCAGCAGTATTTTGGGATTTGGGTAGAGAGGTTTTTTTTAAATCAATTTTATTTTTATTATGACTTTTTAAAGGACAGTTAAAATGAATGTGTAAAACTTTACGAAGTCACAATACAAAAAAAGAAAAAGGAAGAAATAAATAAAAGACTTCCAATATCTTCTGCTCTGATTGTAGTTATTCTTAGTTTACCACTTGCTCCTTACAACTGAGTAAAACTTTGCATCTTAAATTTTCTGTTCCTCTGAATTGCCAGCTGTGGGTTTCCATGGACTTGGGTAGAGAAAGTTCTTTCCCAATGCTTCTTCCTGAAATTCTTGAACTGGGAATGCCTGAACTTGAACTTGGAATGTCTGTAAGCACTCTGCCTTTGGACTTCAGGCAATGTGTCGTGATGTACATGTAAAAGTGGCAGCTGTGAATGTGTGAATTAATCATCCCCGATGGAACTTTCATATCACTCCTATCCCCTCAAAAACGATATGTTTCCATGACTCCCGCTCATCACACTGAAAGTATTGATTAATGTTCTCTGGGAGAAGGAGACCAGCCTTGAGCTTTTCAGGGGAATGTACTAGATCAATATACTTGCATGTTTGAACCAGCACACTTGCCACTCCTGATTGTTGGGATGTTCTATTTTGCATGTCATTGTCTCTGTTCAGGCCTTTCCTATATTTTTGTAGGATTTACGCATTGTATCTCCAGAGACAGACAGTGGATTTGTGGGATCTGAAGCCAGCAGGGTCTCCCCCCTGGCACAGTTGTCAAAGTATCGTTCATCCCAATCTAGGTATGAAACTTTGCTTTCATCTTGGATGTGCTAATATGAAGTTGTGGACCTCTTCTTGATATCCTGCTCTGCTTTGTCATAAGCAAAATAAAGAATGCATTCAGATAGTGTACTGATATGCTGTCTCACGCTAAGAGAAAAGGTCATCCATCATAATCAATCAGTGGTTATTGAAAAGGAAAATGAGTAACAATTAAAACCCAAATGGGATTTATCTGTTGGGTAAATCACTATAATCATCTATCACAATCAGAGGCATAGCAAGGGGGAAAAGCACCCGGTGCACTGGTGCGTCCTCCACCCCTGCCATGCCCCCATCCGCCCTGGAATACCCCTGCCCCACCCCGCCCCGGAACGTCCTCACCACACTTCCATTGGGCGTGCCCGGTGCGTCGCGCACACACACACACCCCTTGGAGCTACTTCTCTAATCACAATAGTTTTGTAAAGAGAGAAGTGGAAAGAAATATGCATAGCTGATAAATGCAAAACATACCGAGCTAGATATAATGGTTGATTTTGCACAAATGGTAAACTGCTATGCTTCTTTTATGTTTTCTCTTGTGCATTATTGGATCCAACTCAATATTTTGATGACTGAACACCAAGTGATGTGCTTAAAAAAATTAACCAGTTACTGAAAGAGAGATCTCTGTGTTGCTGTTCACCTTGGGACACAGAAATAGAACCTTCACACCAGGAAACAATATTCTACCGAATACCAAATGTTGGAGGCAAGCGGAAGCAGATAGACAGCATCTCACTTTGCTTAGGAGCTTCTCTGAAGAAACTGACTGGTTGTTAATCAAGAGGAAACGCCAGTTTGGTTGGACTTCCAGGGGGTTGAAACAGCAAAGGAAAGTTAGACTGTAACTTGCAGCAGAGTCAGTGATACAGTCAGTGATGCTGTATCTGTTTCCTGACCAGGTCCCATGGCATGCTGGGAAAACTTCCTCCACGGATGACAGATGCTGACACTCTCCTTCATCTGGCATCTAAGAGGATAGAATCTACAGCCATGGAGTCACCAGAGACTGGTGTGTCAGCTAGCCATACCCAACCAGAAGGAAGCACACAGAGACGTGGTCTTCACAGTCGTGGCACCTTCCAGATGGGCTCACCTCCCCAATGGACAAACAGTGTTGCTAGTGAGATGGAGCCAGGCACAGATAGCAGTGAGTTTTTTCAGAGTTTATTAATATTGCAAAGGAGGTCCATTTTCTGTGTTGGCTTCTGCCCTTGTACCTGTTGGGCTTAGGGTAGCATGTCTAGCTTCCACCTTTATGCTTTAGAATACAGTCCTATTCCTGGAAGCAATGTCAGTGGAATTCAATAGGGTTTACTTCTAAGTAGACATGCATTAGGATTGCCCTTCCTATTGGAAAGCTTGGTTGCAAGCAACTGGAGATTCTGACTTGTCAGCTGATTCCCAGTAACAGCATAAAAACAGAAATCCAGTGGTGCTAGGGCTCCCACATCTGGGTTGGGAAATACCTGGAGATTTTGGAGGTAGATCCCGGGGAGGGGTTGGGAGAGTAAAGGAACCTCAGCAGGGTATAAAGTCCACCCTCCAAAGCAGCCATTTTTCCCAGGGGTATCTGATCATGGTTGTCTGGAGATCAATCGTAATAGTGGGAGATCACCAGGTGCTTCCTGGAGGTTGGCAATGCTAAGTGAATCACAGCTCAGTTAAGTTCATGCTGGAATAAATATGGTTAGTCTTTAAGGTGCCACTGGACTTCTGTTTGATTTTGCTGCAATATACTCTTCTGGAATTATCCCAGTAATGGTGCCTTTATCAGAGAGCCTGTTTTCCACACTGAGACTTCCTCAATTATGAGATCTTCTTCCACTGTTCTACTTCATCTCCACCATGCCTTCTGAAGAGAGGAGGCTGACTCAGAAGGACAGGGCTTTTATGGTCGTGGCACCATGTGTGTCAACACCCTCTGCCTGGCATCAAAGTCTGTTCCTCTTCCAGACCAGATTAAAGCTGTATTACTTTCTCACACAACTTAATTGTCTAGGCCTTTTTACTTATTTTGTTGATTATTGTTGGTGGGCATCTATTATGCGCTTATGACTTCTGCTTCTTGTATACTATACTGGAGCAGCAGCGGCGTAGTGGTTAAGAGTAGGTGTACTCTAATCTGGAGGAACTGGGTTGGATTCCCCGTTCTGCTGCTTGAGCTGTGGAGGCTTATCTGGGGAATTCAGATTAGCCTGTGCACTCCAACACATGCCATCTGGGTGACCTTGGGCAAGTCATGGTTCTTCTGAGCTCTCTCAGCCCCACCTACCTCACAGGGTGTTTGTTGTGAGGGGGGAAGGGAAAAGAGTTTGTAAGCCCCTTTGAGTCTCCTTACAGGAGAGAAAGGGGGGATGTATAAATCCAACTTCCTATTCTTCTTTTTTAAGGCCTTATGTGGTATTTTTGCTTTCTCTTGCTTTCTTGTTTTAATAGAGTTTTCATTCACCTTTTGTACTTTTACTAGAAACACATTAGGCAAAAACAACCCCCACCCCCACCCCAAAGAGTCCAATATATAACATGTATAATTTTTTAACACAAGTTCAGTGGACAAGCACTGGCAGGCAGTGTGGATGGTTTTCAGAGCTTTGGTTATTTCTGCACAACAAGGTATTGCTCAAAGGAACAACACCTCAAAAGGTCAGCTGAAAACTTTAATGGTGACATTCTGGTATACCATCTAGTTCACACAGATGCGTTCAACCTGTCACTGTGCGCCTCTTTAAGCTGTGGGGAGGGGTTGAAATGCTCCTCAAGCCTAAAAAATTCCCTGTACGTAGAAAACTAGTGTATCCTGGCTTCATTCTGGGTGTGCTTGTTTTCTGTGGATGCTTATGCTGAAGCTCATTCAGTATTCTGAGTCAGTGCCTAGACTGAAGTAGCTTGACCGAAGCACAGGTTGATCTACCTAACAGAGAAATAGTTTCACGATGACCACAAATGAAACAAGCCACACAAATCACAAAACGTTTGTGTTTGCAGACATTTTCTTCTATCTGTTGCTTTTTGAAAGATGTGGTTTGCATGTCAAGCCGGTGTTCCTCCTCAAGTGTTACGGTAGATGCACATACCAATATGAATCAGCCAGCCCTTGAGGTTGCCAAAAGCGTGACCGAAAAGGTCCAGGGTTCATTGGGTGCCTGTTTTCCTTTCACCAGCTCACACTGACTCTGATGGTGAAGTTCACAACAGAAGCAGCTCTTACAGGGCTCACCCTGATGAAACAAGGGGTTCTCCAAGTTTCTCTGCCACTTTACTCACCCCAGCGAGAACTTCCTGGCACGGCCTTCTAGATTCGCGCTTAGAACGAGAGTAAGTATATCCTGAGATGGGCTAATATCTTGGGGGTCCCAAGAGCTTTTATGCTGAAAAATATAAACCAGCCCCCACCCATGTTTCTTTCTATCTTTAAGTCTTCCTTTCTTTTTAGCTACTGCTTTATTTTTTCTCTATTTTCCTTCCTTCCTTCCAAAATACAAATCGGCTTTCCATTCTACTGAATTTGCAAAGCTGCTAACTCAGTATAAATGCATTTTAAAAGGTAAAGGTAAGCATTGGGTCCTTAGTGACCCATAGAGTGACATCACATCGCAGTGTTTACTAGGCAGATTATGTTAAGAGGGTGGTTTGCCATTGCCTTCCCCTAGTTATCTACACTTTACCCTCATCTTACTTATTGTACTGACCTCAGAAGGATAGAAGGCAGAGCCAACCTTAATCCAGCTACCTCAAACTGACCTCTGTCATGATTGAGCTCAGATCGTGAGCAGAGCTTTGTGATACTGCAGCTTACCGCTCTGTACCAGGGGGATCTAAATTTAAAACACAAACCAATAAATAAGCCTGAAAACGTACTATTAACTATGTTTTAAATCCATAATTAACAAACCCTAATAACGGCATGTAAAACAGTAGCAGAAGCAGTAAAACTAACAAGCGGGAATTGAAACAGTAGAAACAGCAATGAAACAGTAAAACAGTAGCATTCAAATTCTGCAGTTCATCAGATTTTTTTAAATACTGGTGTCGGCTTCATTGTTAAGCAGGGTTTGGGGCACTGGAAGAAATGGCTTTGAGACAGGTGTGAAGGATACCTGTTGTGACTACATCCAGAAGGAGACAGGCAAGGAATATCTCCTCCTGCATTAGTGGGAAGAAAAAAGCATAATTTGTGGGTGGTTAACTGGAAGCTCCTGCCTGTGCATTAATAAGCTGGTACGTGGCTATGGAGAAAGCACACTGGTATTTCTCTAGGTCACAGGAATGTTCAAAACCAAAGTCTATATTGTAATTTACACTAGTTGTAGTTGGTAATGAGAGGCAAGATTTTGAGTGCTTTATTTTTGCTGGTCTCTGCTCATGTGGGGAGAAATCACTGGCCGGAGCCAGTTCTTTTAATTCTTTTAGAGTATGGAAGAGGGGGAGGGGAACATATCCAGCCATATTTATAATGTTGGTTTGAACTGATCTTATACTTTCCTATTTCCATTCCAGTCAGGCTATTGCGGCTTTGAAGAGTGAAGTCTCGCAGCTGCGGCAAAGCCTTGAGAAGACCCTCCAACAGTCTCCTGGTCCCCCAAAGCAATCATCTTCCCCCCATGGATTGAGGACCCAACTGCCGTTCCAGAGCAGGGCCCGTATTCCCAAAAGCGCCAAACTGATGGGGTAGGTATTGTGATCCAGTGCTTGTTTCTCCTGCTGTTGTATTGTGAATGCTTTTTGGCTTATAGCAGCTTTCAAGGGGAAATGTTACCTTTTTTACATCAACACTTTTGGAGACGCATGAACCGCTATGGTAGATATTTGTAGAGGCTGGGGAAGTTGTGAAAAGTCCTCTCTATGTATTGAACTTTTTATTTGACAAACATGTTGTAACATGCAACATTTTTCTTCTTTCATTCTTCATTCTCCCTTAACGGTTAAAGTGCCAGGGCCTTCATCGTGGATTTGGGACTTGTAGTCAACTGGAGTTGGGGGGGAGGGGGGCAAAGCCAACAGTATGAAGCGGGAGCCAATCAGCCCCTGGTGCTCAGTTTGACTCTGGCGTCATCAAGATTTGGATTGGGCTTTAAACTGCAAGCTCAACGCCTGGTGCCATTGACTTAGAAAATAGTGGTTATGTGTAAAACAGTTTCCCCTGTCATTCTGTAGCAAAACATCAAGAAAAGGTACTGTTGCATCTGAAGAGCCACATCCAGAGACTAAGCCCGAAGGACAGGAAAAGCGAGCGTCGCTTCAACCAAATGAGTCCCAGCTGGATTTCAGTAAGTAGTACCTGTCTTTTGAGCCTTAAACTGCCTGTTGCTTTAGAATCCACAGTGATGAATGGGACCAGGCATGCTGTTGGGAGATGATGTGCACGCCTCATTGTGTAAACTATTATTTGTGAAGTGGAGAAAGGAGATGTACCCTCTGCACATACCAATTTAATCTGGCACAGTGTATCTGTGTGTGTAGTGTCATGAACTCATAGCTGACTTACGATGGCCTAGTAGGGTTTCAAGACAAGAGACTTAACAGAGTCAGTTTGCCATTGCCTTCCTCTCAATGCTGGTATTCCCTGGAGGTCTCTCAACCAAATACTAACCAGAGCCAACCCTGCTTAGCTACTGAGATCTGATGTGGTCAGGCTAGCCTGGACCATTCAGGTCAGGGCAATCTGGCATGGAGACCAGTCTTATTCTTATGGCACATACAGGCACCCTTTTCCACAGGTGTCTCTGGTCATCCTTTTCACTCATGGAACAATGCTAGCTCCCCTATCCTGATGACACATTTTGATGGACATAATCCTTGTTGAGGTCTTTCCCACTCGCCCCTTAAAAAAGATCTCAGAAAGTCTGACCATCATATTATCTTTCTTTGAAGCACAGCATAGATATTTATTCATTTAATTTTTCAGTTTTAAGGAAAACCCATTTGTAAATATCTGCAAAATTATGCAGCTGGGGGCAGCTGGGTTTTTGATGATACTAGCCATGCCCTACACAGGCAGCATCTGCTGCAGTTGGGCTGAGCCTGTTTTGCATTGGGTTCTGTCCTAGACAGAAGATTATAAATCTGTACACGGTAGAGTTAGTGGGTTTCTTGACTTGAGTCTGAGAATCTGCGCTCTCTCTTTCTCTGCCTGCTTCTATAGGCCCTTCGGAGTCTGACAGTTCTCTGCTGAAGCCTCAGAAAACTAAATCTCAGGAAGCTACCTCTTCTAGGGCAGAATCTCGAAAGCAGTCCACCTTACAAGGACCTTATACAGGTGAGAAATGTTGCTTGGCTCTCCTTTGTGTTTTGCAGTGAACACAAACAAGAGAAGACCACAGATATAATAGTGGAGAAGGTTCAAGCTTGAAAAAGCATTCTCCTCCTCAATGGTCCCTTCTGTCGGGGAAATAGAAAACCTTTGTGCCTCTAAAAAGAAAGTCCTGTCCTATAAAATAATACGTATATGTGTCTTCTGTCCATTGGAGACTGTAATTTTTGTGAAGGGCAGTGACTAGGGATCTCCTGCAGACTTGTTGGGGCCGTACAGAGATTTTGGGGAAACAGTGATGGTTAAATGTTTGATGTATTGTCAAAGACTTTCACGGCCTGGAACAATGATCTGTTGTGGGTTTTCCAGACTGTGTGGCCATGGTCTGGCGGTTTTTACTCCTAATTTGGGTGTTGTGTGGTTTCCGGGCTGTATGGCCGTGTTCTAGCAGCATTCTCTCCTGACGTTTCGCCTGCATCTGTGGCTGGCATCTTCAGAGGATCTGAAGATCTTCAGAAGATCCTCTGAAGATGCCAGCCACAGATGCAGGCGAAACGTCAGGAGAGAATGCTGCTAGAACACGGCCATACAGCCCGGAAACCACACAGCACCCCAGTGATTCCGGCCGTGAAAGCCTTCGACAATACATTTTACTCCTAATGTTCATCTGCATTTATGGCTGGCATCTTCAAAGATATGTCATGGTAAGATGTGTTTCCCTGTGCCTCTGAAGCCGTAGATGCAGGTGAAATGTTAGGAGCAAGACTATCACACCACACAACTTGGAAAACCTGAAACAGCCCATTTGTATGCTCAACTTGATGTGATTGGGAACCACTGTAAATCCTACCTGTCCAATGTGTGAACAATGTTATTTGTGACCCACCTCTTCTGTGCAAACTGCAGGGGCCTTTTTAGCAAGATTGGCAAATCATGCAGGGGCCTTTTTGGCGAGATTGCTCCCCTTCTTCTTGCCCTGGGTTGGGGCCCATATCTCTCCATGGAGCTTGTTTCCGAGAGTACTCACTGAGATTCTTGTTTTGATCTCCTAGGGACACAGTATTCTTCATCCACCCCTTTGCCCCGAAAACCAAAGGTTCACAAGGGGTCTGACTCCTGCCCCCATTGCCAAGAAATCACATCCCAGCCGGAAGAAGAACCTGAGCATGAGCCAAATGCCCTGGACCCTGAAGGTAGAAATCTACTCACTCACAGCTTGTAAAAAGTGTTCTGTGTTTGGTTCATATGTAGTAATTCCTAGGTAACCACTTGACATTTACTAATGAATGGATCGTGTTGCTTCCTGAAACCATTGTAAAAGGAACCTGTGCTGTTTGTTCCAAATATCTGATAACTAAGGAGCATTTTCTGAATGAAAATTGAAGGCAATACTTGACTGTTAACACTTTGGAAAGGAGACGGCGCTATAACACAGTGACAGAGTACCTCCGCATCAAGAAAGACTGAGGTTCTCTCATTGGCATCCGTAAGGAAAAGGAATCATGAATGGATGGTGCTAGGAGATATTTCTCTGTCTGAGGCCCTGAAGAATCCATGCAGTTAAAAAAACTACCCATTAGAGACAGCAGTGGGTTAGATTACATTCTGTTGTGTGCATAAGTTACTGCTTCGGACTGACTAGCTTCCAGAACTTTAGGCAGCCATTCCTCTGTGTTTCACCGTCAGGAGCAAATGACTTACACATTGGAAGCAGAAAGGTCAAGAACAGTGACATGCAGAGAAATAACAGGTAGCCTTTTCTGGGAGCGAGTAATTCAGCCAGGTCTCTACATCAGGAGCGAGTGAATGATGCAGTGATATCCCAGGCAGCAGAATTTCTCCAGCTCAGGCCAAACCAATTGGTCTGAATGGTAAATCATGCAGAGATGAAGCATGCAACCTCTGACATAAGCAAGTACTTTAGAGCTCTTGGAGTCCTTTAATTTCTTTCCTATGCCAGTGCTTTTTTGGCAAATGAGTTTTGAATTATTGAGAGGGTTGAAAAATTGTTTCTGCATCATAATTATGAGCTATGGCTGTTACACATTTCTGTCCTTAACTTTGCCCACGGGTTCTGTTTTTATGATGCCAGAGCCTAGCAACAGCTGAGCTATGGGAGTGATGGAAAAATACTTGAACAGTTAAGCTCTGTTAATTGCTAATAGCAAAGCCTGGCTCCCAGTATTTAAAAAATGGACTGATAACCCCACCCGCAATACAATGCACTCAACCACATCTTTGCATAGCAAGTTCCACCCAAACACTTACTGATTGGTTCCCCACCCTGGAACATGGACAATATACCCCACTAAACTTTCCCTTCTCACTTAGGCTGATTCCGCACACGCAAAATAATGCACTTTCAAGCTGCTTTCACAACTGTTTTTTCCATTCCGCACAGCTTCAAAGAGCCCTGAAAGCAGCTTGAAAGTGCATTATTCTGCGTGTGCGGAATCAGCCTTAGACACAGTGTGAAACAGACTTTTCTCTGTGATACACCTCTGATGCAGCCACAGATGCAGGCGAAACATTAGGAACAAAATCCACCAGTACATGGCCACACAGCTCGAAAAACCCATCAGAACCAGTTGAATCCGGCCGTGAAAGCCTTCGACAATCTCACCCTAGTGGCTGCCAGTTGGCTTTCTGGTGAGCATTGGCTCTTAAAAGCTTATAACAATCTGTCTTCTTTGTCAACCTGACACTAAGGTCACTGTCTCAAACCGTTCTGGATGACACCTCTGCCCCATCCATCAAAAACAGAGATTCAGGTTTTTTTGATAGTGGCCCCTCTTTTATAGAACACATTTCAATGAAAGGAAATGGTTTTGTTTGCTTGCACTTTCTATGACCTTTAAAAGGAAACTGTTTTTCTTTTTTTAGTATACATCTGTTTGGGGTGCTGTGTGGTTTCCGGGCTGTATGGCCGTGTTCTAGCAGCATTCTCTCCTGATGTTTCGCCTGCATCTGTGGCTGGCATCTTCAGAGGATCCTCTGGAGATGCCAGCCACAGATGCAGGCGAAACATCAGGAGAGAATGCTGCTAGAACACGGCCATACAGCCCGGAAACCACACAGCACCCCAGTGATTTCGGCCGTGAAAGCCTTCGACAATACATACATCTGTTTATTTTCTATTTGCAAGTTTTTTTGGGGTGGGGATTGGTATTTTTGGCTGGTTCTGTTTTTATGCCGCCTGGTTTTTATGATCTTTGTGCTGTTGGTAAGAGAGGACTGTTGCTTTTAAACAGTTTGTTTTGTAGGGGTGGTTTTAATTTCCGTTGTGCATTCCTTCAAGCACCTATTGGGAGAAGGGTTCGATGAATACTTCATAGAAATAGATGGTTTACAACTGTACAGCCTTTATTTTGAACCTTAAACCAGAGAAAGGAAGAGTTGAAATAAAGGGAACCAAATTGCAATGAACTTTTCTGGATTAGTTGTTGTGGGTTTTCCGGGCTGTGTGGCCTTGGTCTGATAGATCTTGTTCCTAACTGGATTAGATGATCTTTACAAAAGCCCTATAAAGCGGGCTGGTATTATGCTTTTAATATGGCAGGTGAGGTTGGGGGAGCTGAAAACATGAATCCTGCCGAAGGGCCATCTGTTGAGGCTGTGGCTGAGGAGAGATTTGAACTGGCAGTTGCTTGATTAGTTCCCAGTTAGCCATTTTGGTCACCACCAGCTTAGTTCCTATGGCTTTCTTGCTCTCTCCAAGGCTTTGATTGTCCTGAGCATGGTGTACTGACTTCCTCTTTCGGTATTTTGTAGGCTGTCGTCTCCCCTCCAGTGATTTATTCAGGCCCACTCTGCACAGTGCTCGGAAGAAGACAGAACCATGTCCTCTATGTAAGGATACCAAGAATCGCAGGAGCAAAACAGCTCATGGTGAGAGAAACAGAGGTGCATTTTAGGAGAGGATCTGTGTTAAATTTGAATGCACATTCTCTTCCCTGAACGCCTGTTTGCAACAAATATGTATTCAAACCACTTGCGCTGTACTTAAAATGTTGAGTCTGTCTTCCCCTGCTGTTTCCTTTAAATGCAAGAACTGAGAGCAAGGGGACCTTTTGAAGAGAAAGCATTTCTGTAGCACTTGAGCTTGCGCATGGCATCTTATTTGAAATGCCCTTAGGCAAAACCCTCTTCCGAGTCATTCACTGTAGGTGTGCTATAGATATGGACTTTTTTTCATTCTTACACAGTGAACTTTTTTACAGTTATCCCTTCCACATCATGACTTTCCTTATCACAGTTTTGATATATCATGGCTCAGTATAAGAAATTAAATGGGGATTTGGGAGAGAGTTGTGTGGTAGCCGCACACGTGAAAACCAACAGATGACAGTGAAAACATTTAGAAACTCAGAAATGCATAAAATATATGCATAGTATTGTATAATATAAGCATATTTTATATCTCAAAACCATAAATCTGTACAATTTCTTTTAAAAGTTAAAATAAAAGAAAAATTCAAACTAATTATCTGATATGAAGGGAGGGCCAAACATTTTTACTCAGATTTCCAGATTGCAGGGGGCACTGTGCCCCTAAACCCAACAATGGGGAAGGGACAACTGTATTAATCACAAGCTTCTTTAAGGGGCTTGGTCAAGAAATAGATAAAAATCCAAGTTGGTTGTCTTCAAGAAATCAACAAAAGGACAGACTTCGTTGCAGGGAGTTCCCATCAGATATTTTAGTGCAAACATCAGCTTCCTTCTTCACAGTCGTCTTCTCCCTACCCCAGTGGTTGCTGGGATGGAGACAGGGAGAACCACAGTGTGACTGTAGGGAAGGGATCATTAGCAAATGTTCTGGCTAGGGCAAGGACTGTATGCTATGTGTAGATTCACCAGCGTGTGGTGAAACAGCAAGGTGTGGGAAGGGGAGGGAGGGAGGGAGCTATGTTGACACAAGGTTAATTCCAAGCGTCAAACCTCAATTTCTGGTCAAATTCTCATCCAGTGCTTAAATTATGGGGAGGAGAAGTCGGGGGTGAGGGCTCAGTGGAAACCTAAGAGCCATCTCTGTTGGATGATTACAAGGGCCAGATGCAATACTTTCCCATCGGCCATTACAAAGGGTCGCTACCTATCTATCCCTCTCCAGGATCGGGTCTGTCCACACTGTAAAAACCAAGTGGAGACTCTTGCTCACTTTATACTTGACTGTCCGAGATATGCAGGTATTAGGAATTTCTCTTAGACAAACCTGAAGGAGACTCTGACAACTCTGTTGGGGAGCTTTTGTTAAATAACACAGAGGCCGTGCTCTTGGAAAAAGTAGCAACATTTCTTTCACAAGTGACAGAACTTTCTAAGTAATGTCCAATGCTAGACACAGTTTATCGGTCTGTGTTTTGAATGTACTTTTGATTTGTACTTCAGAAATGTCTGTAACGCTCTGGATCCTATTTTAATATGCCTAATAAAGGCAGTTGTATTGTATTGCAGCCAAACAGTCTCAAAAGATTGGAGATGCAGCACTCCTGTGATTCAAGCACCACCCCTTTTGTTTGTAAGTCAACTGGCCCCAGTTCTGCACACGATAGTTTACTTCATGCCTTTTTTATTCTTGTTATCTTGTTACCTTCAGGAGTGGACCACAGCAGAGAAACCACCTCATCGCAAGACCACCGTGAGGAAAAGAAGCCCCATATCCGGCAGCAACCACATCAGTCTGGTCTGTGGTATTGGGCTCTCCCATCCCCAGCCGCTTCCATCAGCTACATCCCCACCGTCCCCTTGGCAGCTTACCTCCCATCATCAGCAATGTAAGAATGACCCAGCCATCTTCAGCCGGAGACTTCTGGGAAATTATGTCCCTTCCCCTTTACAGCTTGGCCTTCTTGCAGTAGCTGTATCATACGCACAGAGAATAGCTAACTCCTCTTGTTGTGGTAGCTGGTGGAGGGCGCACAGGTGGCCAACAGGTGGATAGTGTACCTGCCAGTGTCAACAGTCACACTAGACATTTGGTCTGCACCCCAGAACCCAGACATGGGTCATGTTAGGACCACCACAACTACCTTTATAGATTCGTTAGATGGAAGGGATAGAGATCAAGGAGAAAGACCAGGCAAAAGAAGGTGAGGAAATGACAGCTGGAGGTTAAAAAAAGTAAAGTGGGACACCAGTAGGAGATTGGGATTTATATATCTGTCACATTTTTATCCCTTTCCTCATGTGAGCTTGAGGTTGGGTGTACAAGGTGTACTTCTACACTTTGTTATCACTACAACCCTGTGAAGTACGCAGAGGCATAGATTTAAGGGGGGGTGACGCACCAGGCACGTGCCCCTGTGGGGGCGTGGCAGGGGTGTGGCAGGGCAGAAGATGCACCGGTGCACCAGGCGCTTTACCCCCTTGCTATGCCTCTGAAAATACATTAGGCAAGAAGAGAGAAACTGGCCTTTGGCCTTACAGAGAGATCTCGGGATGAACTGGGGCTCTCACTCTGTCTCACACTCTGGTTATGGCTACAAATCATTCTCAATAGGGAACCAAACAAGCAGAGATGTCTTGAAAATGCTAGTAGCTTTTGCCTGGCTTTAAATAAGTCTGAAAAGTACTGTGGAAAAGGATACCGAGGAATGAAACAGTTTCCAGCAAATAGAGTTACTAGAGTGCAATAGGTTTGTAATGTATTGTTGAAGGCTTTCACGGCCAGAATCACTGGGGTGTTGTGTGGTTTCCAGGCTGTATGGCTGTGTTATAGTGGCATTTTCTCCTGACGTTTTGCCTGCATCTGTGGCTGGTATCTTCAGAGGATCTGAAGATGCCAGCCACAGATGCAGGTGAAACATCAGGAGAAAATGCTACTAGAACATGGCTATATAGTCCAGAAACCACACAACACCCCAAGTTTGTAATGGTTCGAGGCATTTTCTGATTGTGAATTTTTTTTTTGCTGCCTGCTTCATTAAAACAGTTGTTGCCTGCATTTGCCCATTTTTGCCCCACCTGGGCTTCAAGCTTCATGAGGCACAATAAAGCCACAAGAAATTCTGGCTCATCACCTCCTGGCACATTTGAGATCCTTCTAGCTCTTGGCTCTCGCCAGGTTTCAAATGCAAGACTTAGAAACTCAGTTAACTAAATGCACACATGAGCATGTATCCTGCTGGATCAGGCCAGAGGTCTATCTAGTCCAGGATCCTGTTTCAAAATAACAAGGGATGTCCTATTCCATTTGCTTTCAGTATTTGGTAGTCATACTGATTCTGAGTATGGAGGTTCTGTTTAGTCATCAGAGCTCTGTTGATGGACTTAGCCTGTATGAATGTCTAGTTCCTCCTCCAAGTAAACTATTCCAGTGGTCATTGCCACTTCTTTTGGCAGTGAATTCACTTACCAGCTTTGCCCTTCATTCTGAACCTGCTGTCTGATCAGTTTAGTAGCTGATCCTTTCTTCTAATATTAAGAGACAGGGAGAAAAATCTCCCTCTTCACCACTACTGTCTACTGTACTAAGCACAGAAGTATCACACTCGCTGGTTTGAAGTTTACAGGATGTTTCTTTTTCCCATTCCCAGCTACTGTTCACCAACAGCACCTACCTCAGCTTCCTCTCCAGCTGGTGTACCTATTAACATCCCCGGTGGGTACCAAGCCAGTACACTGGGAGCATGGCCCTCACAGCAACAACCTCCACAAGGCCACTCCTGTTCCCTGATGTTCAACTTTGACGAAATGCAAGATCTCAACTGGGCACTGAACCGTGCCATCAATGCTGCCAAAGGGGTGAAACTCACCACCAAGCGGATGAACAGGT
Organism: Sphaerodactylus townsendi; assembly: GCF_021028975.2. Lineage (NCBI taxonomy): Eukaryota > Metazoa > Chordata > Lepidosauria > Squamata > Sphaerodactylidae > Sphaerodactylus > Sphaerodactylus townsendi. The sequence goes on along the minus strand of NC_059436.1, from coordinate 41,230,487 downwards.
CTCTTGCTTCGGAACTGAGCAAAGCTCGGCACCTGCGGGGATCTTGCCTCTTCTAAGAGCAGAGGACTATGGAACCCCACCCCCCACCTGGTTTACCAAGGAAAAGTGGACCAAGAAGCCTCTTCAGGAAACATTCCTCACATGTTTGTGTGCCAAAGTGCAACACCACAACCCCTTAAATCTTCCAGGACATCGCCTTGGGAACTTGGGACTAACAAGCCCACAACTATCAGGGGAATTCCCCAGCCTCCCAGGGAAAAATTACAACCAAATCTAGGCTGGAAGTCTAACTCTGGCACCAGTCCATAAAGGCCCCCTCCATTGGGAGTTTGGGTCAGCCATCAGAGGCGCCTGGCCTTCCCCTTCCTTCCTGCCGCATGAAGAAAAACTATAATCATTTCCTGTTTCTTGCACCACCTCCGGTCTGCCCTTTTGCACGCCTTCCATGCAGAGCTGGGAAAAGGCTAAATGTCACTCTAATCTGGCTTTTTGGTAAAACCCAAAAACTAGGTAGGGTGCAGAACAGCACTACCCTTTACCTGGCATCCCTGCAGGTGAAAACCCTGAGTACGTTTTGCATGAGAAGATGGGAAAA